>NC_081420.1:41796303-42051346 GCF_949786415.1 Peromyscus eremicus
GATGGCTATTTGAATACTTTTAAATTGTAAATCCAAGTGGTACATGCTCTATGTTATCAATGCAGGGGTAGGAAAACATCTTCTGTAAAGAACCAGACAGTATTCTATGCATTGTGGGCCAGAAAGTATCTATGGCAAGAGAGAAACACCGATGAAAGGTACACCTTGTGCTCCAGGAATCTTTTTTTTTTTTTTTCATTTATTTATTTATTATGTATACAGTATTCTGCCTGCATGTGTCCCTGCAGGCCAGAAGAGGGCACCAGATCTCATTAGAAGTGGTTTAGAGCCACCATGTGGTTGCTGGGAATTGAACTCAGGACCTCTGGAAGAGCAATCGGTGCTCTTAATCACTGAGCCATCTCTCAGGCCTATGCTCCAGGAATCTTAACATGCCCAAATGGGTGGCAGCATGGATCGAGTTCATAGCTTCAGTTACTGACCTCTGCACTCATGGTCTCAGAGCTACCACCATTTCTAATAAAGTACAGTGGTCATAAATGATACTTTAAGATTCCTACACTAAGAGGAGCAGATAGCTCTGATTCCTGCTGGTTCCAAAGGCCTAGCTGCTGCGTATATGATTATGGTTTACTGAGGACCTTCCCGATGGAGTAATGAATGTAAAGCTGACTTTTTCCATACAGTTGGAATGTTCATCTCATTCAAGTTCCTGGACAACAGGTTAAAATAATGGCCCTCCAAAATACTTACAGATTCCTACCAGGGTTTTAGAAGACTCAGCCCAGTGTGTCTCCAGCCAGTATTTCCACTAATATCTGACAACCCACCCACACCAGCCCAATGTCCTGCTCCCTTTTGTTCTCTAGCACACCAAGTTCTTTCATGCTTCAGGGCATCAGCACTGCCTGTTCTGAACTCTACAGTGCTACGACCTGTCTCTCTTTCATTCTCTTTAAAGAGACAGTCCCTTGTGCTTTATAACAATCATGACCAGGATGGACAGGCAGGGCCTTCCAGGAAAATATCAGATGCTCCAGCATCGGCATAAGCAGAACACAAACTCGGAGCACAGGCCTGAGCCACAGGTAGCACACATCCTGAGAGGAGAACTCCTGCCTTCGTCAGGCTGTAAGAATGTCTCCTGAGACACGTGTGGTTAGAGAACTAAGAGCTATAAGTCCCCAACTTTCAAGACCAGGTGCAACCATCTGTATCCTTTATTCATTTATATTTGCTTTATTGTAAACTTGAAGCTAGCCAACTCCAATTTTGTGTCCATTCTTAAATCTATCTTATACAGCCACGCTCTCAGAATAAACTAAAATAGAAACACACACCACACTCTACCCAGATGACTCTTATATGCCAACTCTAGATAAAAATGAATACTTTGTTCATTTTCTAAAAACTACTGGTCTCTTTCCATGCCCAGAGGGGCATGTGCTTAAGAACAGTGGGCATCTTCTGTGTCTAGCTCATCACTGATGCTTAAAATATACTCAGTATATGCTTTCTCAATGAATGGAATGGATGTTTTAGAGATGGCAGAACCCAGAGGAAGAGGCAAAATAAATATAAGAACTAAAGCTAATAGGCCACTTAGAACTTCAAAGACAGGAATAATAATCTTTCTCTCTCTCAACAACTTAAGTCTCAAACCCTTCCCTAAGTCATGACCTTCTGTTATCCGGTTAATACTTAATTTATCAGGCACAGATGTCGCTGAAAACTGAGCTCATGTCCCACCATTGAAGTATGTTTCTACAGTGAGTCCAGGTATAAACAAGCCATACCCCTCCATGCTGTTAGATTAAGTTACAAAGAGCCCCAGACATCTACTACTTCTGGACTTTGAGGCTCAAACTATGTCTAGATCCATTCCCAGAAAATCACCTGTTCCATTCCTAAAGGAAGTGCCCTTATGTAAGAGGAGGCCGGAGAGAGGATTCAGGAAAACAGGATATGGACTCAGAGCTAGAACTGACCAGCCCAGGAACCCGCATCAGAGAGCAGGTTTTCCCTGAGGCCCCACTCCAGCCTCCCTCCCTCCATTTGCCTCTTTCTGCTGCTACAGGCAGAGCGAAATGAGAACCTAAAGAGGTATTCTAGCAGTTCACAGACTAACTCAGCAATCCCAATGGCTAATGGCTATTGTTTTTTAAGACAGGGCTGGCTGTCCTCTGTAGCTCTGGCTCTCCTGGAACTCACAAAGATCCTCCTGCCTCTGCCTCCCAAGTACTGGGATTAAAGGTGTGTGCCAGCATGTCCAGCTTCTCCAATGACTATTTTCAAAAAGACAAAAACTGGCAAATGCTGAGGAGGCTGTGAATCAAAGGGAACTTCGACACTATTGGTGGAGGTGTCATATTAGAGCAGACATTAGAGAAAACTGTTTGAAGTTCCTCAAAATGCTAGAAGTAAACTATCATATGTTCTTGCAGTTTCACTCCTGAGTACATATCCAAAGGAAATGAAGCTGGTATGTTTAAAAGACATCTACACTCTCGTGCTGAGGGCAGCACAGTTCACAATAGCCATGATACTCATCTAGGTCCATCAAAGGATGAGCAGATAAAGAAAATGTGATTTAAACATGTACATACATAATACTACTCAGCCATAAAAAGAATGATTGCTACAAAATGAAAATACAACAAAATATAACATTTTTACTATAAATAAGAAAAATGATTATATGCCAATTAAAGAGCCATAAAAGCATTACAAATTCATGTATAATTCAGCACCCTGTGTGAGAGCTTCTCATTTTCTCTAGAGCTGCACACTGATGTTGCTTAGGGGGGCTTGACCCTACATGTATCTGAGTGTTAGTAATGCAATGAGTAAAATTTTTAAAAGTTAATTCAATTAAGACTGGTGTTTTCGTTAAGAACTCAACTATAGGTAATGGCCAGAGAAAACATTAATTTGGTAGACTTATTCTTTGCCGTAAATGTGTCTGCCCAAACGAATTAGCTAATTGTTATTAAGGACATCTATTTAGAAAATTAAATGCCTTATTCATGAAAGATCTGGAATGAGATTTGAGTTTCTTACTATAAAAAGGTCCTGCTAAGCAAAGTAGCAAGAATCAGAGAAATACTGGCCAACTGAAAGGAAAAGATGTCAGCAAAACAGGAAGAGTTAGATCAAACTGAGTAAAGATCTAGGATGTACTGCTAGCTATCCCCACAAACCCAGTCAGTTACCTCATCTCTTTGATACTTGACTTTGTTGATCTATACAAAGGGGGAGTGGATTCATAAATACATCTCTAGATTTGCAGAAATTAAGCTTAAAAGAAAACAACCAACAAATGGTACACAAACAGCTAAGAGAGGTGCCATTCATGAAGGATATAAAAGTATGAGCTAGCTAAGCAATATACACAAGACCTTTGCTGAAAAAATGACAAATATTTATGAATCAGTGCTCTACTACATGGCAATGTATGTTGCCATCATGGGCAATATAGTCAATAACCTCAAGAAAGCAATTTCTCAAAAAGCTAAGCCATAAATTAAATTCTATTTTTAACCAAAATACTAATGGGATTTGGCAAGCACCTGTTAAAATGTATATGATAGAGTAAAAGACTAGGCAACTTGATCTGCTATGAGAAGGAGGAAGAAAACCAAGAGGAGAAAGAGGTAAGGGGGGGCGGGGAGTGAGGAGGGGTCAGAAGCAGATTCCATCCCCTAGAAATAAAGTCTTGGTACTAAGTAGCAAGCAATCAAAGTTGTATGGTCATAGAACAAAGTAGAGAGGACTAGGGACCCCTGAGTCACAAAAACCTGACATGCTGGACCACAGACAAGGCAAACAAGTACAGGAGAAGACGGACAATAAGTTCCCCATAAACGATGCTAGCACGACTGGTTGTCTCCATCCAAAGGAGGAAAGTAAATCTCAGCCACATACTACGGAGTGTCAGACTGGATTAATGACCTATATGAAAATTAAAACTTTCAAATTTGTGAAAAACATACAAGAGAATAATTTTAAAGTATATGAAAAAGAGAGAATGCTTTCGAAAATACTGGAGCCCAATCAAAGAGTTTCAAACTACCCTTTAAGTGACTTCAACTCTTAAGAAAACCACTGTTACTCATGCAAAAGTCCTGTCTGAATCAACATTGGTGGCTGGGTTTCTTATATCTATACTCTGTATGTAGTGAGAAAACAAAGATAAACATATATTTTAAAACAATGTACTGACTCTAAGTTAGTCTCATACAAGCCTGCTTTTCTTTCCTTTGCCAACAACTACATTCTTAAAACACCACAAATGTACTCTTTTTACAAAGTGCCTATTAGCCAGACAGTGGTTTTCAAATAATGGAACCCATTTTATTCTGAAATGGGAAAAAAGAAAAGAATCTCAGATGATGCCCCAGAACCAAAAATAGACAAAGAAGCATTGCATTAGCACCAGTGTGTGCTGATGGGCTTGTAAAGGCATGTTTTATTGAGGTAATCAACAGGAATAGTTAGACCTTCTTATTAACATAAAAATTCAATAACCAGCAATACAGCTGATCATTATAATAATATACCAATATTCTGCATGCAATTTGCCTTTGTGTTCTGTATCTGGCTCAGGGTGGAGGAACTCTGCATTCCCTCCTTGGTGTCCTAGTTTTCTAAGGCTGCCTAATAAAATTATCATGAATCTCAGTTTCTATTGGTCAGAAGACTAGCCTGCCTGAGAGGGATCCTCCATTCAGGGACTCTGGGGCTGAAACCAACATGTGAGGTGGCAAGAAGCTGATCCTTATGTGGAACCTGAATCCACATCAGAATTCACTGTCACTGCCTGTATAGAAAAAAGTCCCTAAGGCCCATTTCCCAGCTTCTAGCTCTTAGCCAGGGAGCACTCTCAGCTCAGACTCGACTCTGGACTGCAGATCTTGCCTTCTGCTGCTGTTGCCCTGTCTACGACAGGCAGTGTGCTCCTCCTCAGAGTCTGTAACAGCGTGTCTCTCATGCTTCTCTCTTCTCCAGGCCCACGGGATCATCTCCCTTCTGACTAATCCACAGCCAACTGACTACAGACCTTAATTACACTAGCATAACTTGGTGTGTCATGCAGCATGGTCACAGTAGTGATAACCTCTTCTGCTTGTTAGCCCCATTTCACACTCAAGGCATGAGCATTACATGCGGCCTTTAACAACGGGGGCTGGGAATCCTGGAGCCATCTTAGAATTTGCAAACCACACATAAATCGGCTACTGTTTATGGTAACCATTTATAGCCATTCACCTGAGTACAAATAAAGGAATGGGTCTACCTCTGTCTCTCTCCCTCCCTCTTCCACCCCCAAGAGTCTACACACACACACACACACACACACACACACACACACACAAACACATACACACACAAACACACACACATACACACACAAACACATACACACAAACACACACAAACACACACACACACACACAAACACACACACACACACACACAAACACATACACACAAACACACACACACACAAACACACACACACACACACACACACACACGCTAGACTGGAACTCTTCAATCTTTTACCTCAGCCTTGCCACTGCTGAGAGTACAAGGTTATGCCACCATGCCCACATTTTCCTTTCAAATATTCGTAACTAACTTCCAGTCATAGCTCTCATTCTTTAAAACACTTACAAGAAACCTGACAAAAAAACTACCCAACACTTATAACGTAGTGCAACTAGGTTTTTTACCTTTACTGGACATCTGGCAAGACCCCAGCCAACAAGTTCCAAACATCCAAATCTATCTCACAGTAGCCAAAGGCATCAGGAACTAAAGGTAACTGATTTGGACTGTTTTGTTTGAGTGAATGAATGCCTGACTTAAAATAAAAGTTATCTTCCAATTAAGTACACACTTGTAGGAAGTGAAAATCCATGCACCAGGGAGGAGGAAATGAAATGCTTCCTACTGAAGTAGCTGAAATCAATGTGACCAGATCATTGCCCATAAGAACACCTGCCTGCTGTGGACATGGTTTTTTGTATAAATAAAACATTGATTGGCCAGTGGCCAGGCGGGAAGTATAGGCGGGACGAGAGAGGAGAATTCTGGGAAGTAGAAGGCTGAGTGGGGGAGACACTGCCAGCCGCCGCCATGACAAGCAGCATGTAAAGATACCGGTAAGCCACCAGCCACATGGCAAGGTATAGATTTATAGAAATGGGTTAATTTAAGATATAAGAACAGTTAGCAAGAAGCCTGCCATGGCCATACAGTTTTTAAATAATATAAGCATCTGTATGTTTATTTTATAAGTGGGCTCCGGGACTGGCAGGACTTGGCAGTAGCTGGAGAGAAATTCTCCAGCTACACCTGCCTTCACAGGGCCGCTGTCTAGCATTAACGTTTAGTCTGTTAGGGGAGCTTCAGTGGATTATTTTACTTGTGCTTAAACAGCTCAAAGCAGTATCTTATGAGATCCTATTAATAAAATCCTATGGTTCCTCAATTGTTTGGAAATACTGAGGATCCTGCCTTCAGTTCTAATTTTGATAGCTTGTACCTGTATGGCCTGAAACCCCCAAAGTCCCAGGACTTCTAAATCCTTAAACATAATAACTCATAAAATGCTCGGCACCTAAGGGCTTGCCAGTAAATAGAGGCTACAAATGATCCTGGGTGATACAATTTCTTGGAGTTAACATTCAACTTGTGCCTATAGTTTATAAGCAGAATTAAGGAATTTATAAACTGAATGCTTGAGCACTGTTTTTCAAAAGTAGAGAGAAAGAACAAAGTAAAGAGTGGTACAGCTCAGAGCTGGGAATACAAATCAGGTGTCAGCCAGACTGAACTGGATACTTTTCAGTCTTCACAAAGTTTGACAATAGGACACATGATTCACTGTGGAACTACAGGCGAGCATACTACACTACATTGCCAGTGTCACTTCATTTCATCTTCATTACATAAGGAAATCGTCTCTGCATATTAACCAGCATGTTAAAATGCCCATTATATAGTACATTAAAATGTAATCTATGAACATGTGTGTAAAGTATACTTTACACATACAAATATATCCCTTATGTCAAACATTTCAGGGTATGTACCAAAATGCCAGTTTTGTACTGATAATTTGAAATGTAGGATTTTTAATTTTAGGTTTGTTCTGCTTTAATATTTCCAAACTCCTTAAACGTTTCAGAAATATCGTGAGATTTCATATCTGTTTGCTTAAGAGCTGAAGATCCTGAAGAAGGCTCTACATGAGTTGTTTAAAGGAGCAAAGGCATGAGTCATTTCTGTTTAGCATGACAAAATATGTACCTAACTATTATGCTTTGAAGGTGCAAAGGAAGGAAGAAGGGCAAGCGTGATGGCTAGACAGGTCTTCTGGAACTACCTGAGTCCTGAAGACTTGGGTTTGATCCCTGGGACTCACAAGACAGAAGGAGAGAACGCATCTGCCCATGTTGTCTTCTGACTCCTACATGATCTCTGTGTATGGTGCACACCCCCATACATATAAATAAATAAATAAATAAATAAATAAATAAATAAATAGTCCCTTTTAAAGGGAAGAGGCTTGGGGATCTAGCTCAGTAGCAAGCACATGTTAAGCCCACACTAGGCTATAAGTTCTATCCCAAGCACAAAAAAGGGAGGAGGAAAAAGAAGGAGAATGAGGAAAGAGGACAAAGGAGGAGGATGAAGAAGAAGCAGCAGCATCCGCTGGACGGAGAGTAGGAAGAGGAATTTTTTTATATATGCAGCAGACAGTGGGAAGAAGTGGAAGGGAGTGAAACAGAAAGTCGGTCACAGAGAAAGGAAAGGCAAATGGAGTACAAGGAGAATCAGAAGACAAAAATATGCTAGAAAAGCAGAGAATGGGAAAAGAGAAGACTGGAGAGATGGCTCAGTACTTGGGCCTGATAACCTGAATTCCACCTCCCATTCCCACAGTGGAGAGAGCGAACAGAATCCCAAAAATTGTCTTCTGGCCTCCACATAAGTAACATGGGATGAGTGTGCTTATAGACACACATAAGTTACACACACACACATACACACACACACACACACTCACACACACACACACACACACACTCACACACACCGCACAGCACACAAATAAAATAAAACAGTTGAACAGGAAGTTATCTCTCTCCATGTAACACTCAATGAAATAGAAATTTGGGGGTAAGACTGCAAACAAAAACATTACCTTTTAAAGACAGGATTTCACTGTATGACCCTGGCTGGTCTGGAACATCCTTGTAGACCAGGCTGTCTTGAACTCACAGATATCTGCCTGCTTCTGCTTCCCAATTCTGGACTAAAAGTGTGCTCCCCCAAATCTGACACAAACAAATGAACTTCTAAAGTTCACTTTATTGCCTCCTCCCCCATCTCTGTAAAAGTGCAAGGTGCATTTTATCACACTTGGTAATCAAAGTTACCCTGACCTCTGTCACATCCAGAGAATGGAAAGTCTCCCAAACTGGCCCAAGGCCACCAGAGCTCCTCCTGTTTGTCAGAACACCAAGTTTAACAGTGAAAAGCAGTTATTGAAACGAAGACAGAGAGGAAAGCACCCAAGATAACACCCCCCGATCGGTATTCCAAACAAAGTGCCTAATAAATGCTGCCTAGAGCACACGACCTCCTGTTCTCCCTCCTCCTGGGTTAAAGAGCAGCAGGAACCTTTTCTTTTTCAAATTTTTCCATTTATTTATATTCATACGAGCGTTTTGGCCTACATGTATGCCTGTGTATCACATGTATGCCTGGTGCTCAAAGAGGCCAGTAAAAAGCATTTATTTATGTATGTACACATATACATAGTATGTGTGTATAAGTATGTATGTATGTATGTATGTATGTATGTATGTATGTATGTATGTTTGTATGTATATCCATAGGAGTGTTTTGCCTGGATGTATGTCTGTGTGTCACATGTATGCCTGGCGTCCAAGGAGGCCAGAAAAAGGCATCAGATCACCCGGAATTGGAGTTACAGGTGGTTGTGAACCTTCATGTGGGTGCTAGAAATCAAACCCAGGTCCTCTGCAAGAGCAGCAAGTGCTCTTAACTGCTGAGCCATCACTCCAGACCCAAGGATCTTTTCTTATGTGTCCGTCATCTATGGAAATGCGGTTCGATGCTGCCATACATTTTTATGACATATGCTTTTTTCTACTGTTTCCCTTCATTCTTCTTCCTCTCTGCTTAAGCAGTTGAAATCTATCAAAAGTAGAAGCCAGGTTCTTCTTGGATAACCTCTGGAAAGAAGATGCCTGCCTGATAACTTTTCCCTGACAGAAATGTCAAGGATGGTAGGAAGTTTTTCAGCAAGCCTCTAGGTTCTTTACTATGACTTCCACGGGCAAGAATAGCCTAGCTCTTCCCCTTGAATCTGGGCAGGTGGTGAGTGCCTAGACCAACAGAATACCGTAACACTGACCAATCTCTGAGGTTATGCCACAAGAAGCCACAAAGCTGCTGGTTTACTCTCTGCAAACAGTCTCTGTCTAATATAGCTGCCCCTGAGAACACTACCCCCATGCTAGGAGGAAGCCCAGGCCATATAAAATGATACAGGGTGGTGGGGAGAGGAGACCTCAGTTTTCCATCCCCTCTGAGGCCAGTCTTTTGAGTCACCATAGCTTAGGGTGGTTAGGCATGAATAAAGACACTTCTAAACAATTCCAGCATGTCTTCCAAGCTGTGGCCCCAGGCATCAAATGATGAAAAGCAATTGACTCTGCTTTGTCACACCCAAATTCCTGACCAGAAACTTCAGTGAGCATAACCAGTCATCACTGCGACCAATCACTGTCACCAATCACTGTCATCAGGAACGAGTTTTTATTTGCTTAGGGCTGGGGTTTTTGTTGTTGTTGTTGTTATTTTGGTTTTGGGTTTTCTGTTGTTTTTGTTTTTTGTTTTTTATAGGTTGTTTGGTTTTTCCTGATGTTGTTTTGTTTTGTTTCTGGTTTTTTTTTTTTGTTTGTTTTTTTTTTTGTTTTTTGTTTTTTTTTTTTGACAGCAACTAGAACAATGGAAATCAGGAAAAAAAAGGACATTACACAATAATTATTATACCTTAACTGAGCATGGTGAAAAGAATAGCAACCTACAGACCCATACACCACCTCCATAACGCTGCAGGCACACTGCTTTTCATGGTATAGACAGAAATCCCTTTCTTCTGCTCTGCCCACCGGCCCCTGACCCAACTCTACCTTTCTTCCTCCCCTCCTTCCCCTTATGCTCTTGTCCATCCTGTCTCTTCCACCTGACCTCCGGTCACTGGTTTATGACAGTAACCAACAGCTGTTCTTCCATCCATTTTCTTCTGAGCAGAGATCTAGACACTGGGCTAGCACAAGTTGAGAGCATCTAGCTTTGATTTTGATCTTGGAGAACAGAGAATAATGAAATGGTTTTCCAACTGTTAAACACAACCATTAGTAATCATAAATTCCCTTTGACACATTCTAGAAAATGCTTTAAAAAGATAAAGCAAGGTAGAAATAATACACTTTAAAAAAAACCAAAAAGGGTCATTTTAGGCAAAAAATAATTAATGTTGCCTGAATTTTTTAATTCCCTCTACACACACACACACACACACACACACACACACACACACTCCCCAAAAACAAAACAAAAGCACTCATAAGCACACATGCAAACACACTGGGCTTCCATCCCCACACTGAGGAAGAAAATCGAATAGCAACTTAAAAATACACCTTCTGTCTGAAGCATAAAAACACAAGCAGGGTTGTGCTTAGAAGCTCTGCAATAAGACCCTGGCTTTTGAACATATGATAAGTGACACAGGGCCGTGCATGGAACTGAGCACTTTGATAATGAGTCTACGTGCTCGCTTTTGCCTGTTTGGGTTTGGAAAGGGTGGGCTGGTATCTCCAGGGTGACTTGCAGTCAGGAAGAAACTTGTCTTTGGAGGAAGCCAGGAAGAAATTCTATCTTTGGAGGAAGTCCACGTGTCCTTCCTTCTGCATCTGAACGCTACACAGTTAAAGGTTTCTGCAACGGAGTCGATCTATTCATTGGTTTAAGAGCCGAACTGGAAAACATGGAATCATCATGACCTCTGGCATTTATCTTTGCCTGTAACTCTAGGAGCAGCCATATCTTACCAAACACAAGCCCCAGAGCCCAGGCAAACAAGGCTTCCATCTATGTAATTGTCCTGTTATAGCCCATATCCACGAGTCAGTGGTAAACTTAAATGACATGTCATAAAACCCACTGCCATCTGAGTAATGCTGATGTCATCACTGCCCTTCTTGCTCACACCCCCTCCCATTTATGTGATTCAACTTAGGCTGTCTTTTTTCTTCATCTTGAAGTTTATGCAGTTCCAAGTCCTCACCGAAGGAAAAACACTGAGTAATTCAAAATGAGAGCTTCTACCCAATTCTCAAACTGTAATTACAAAGTTCTAAAACCACCCAAAAAAATGTTTTTAGAGTCTTCAGAATGTTTACTGCCAATTTAGTTTGAGTCACCAAGAGCTAAGGCACCAGAATATAGGTGGGGTGTCACGGACAGCAAAGGCACTGGCTGGCTGATGACCAGCGCCAGGGCTGCATAGTCAGGACAATCCGCACAGAGGGGGGAGAAGGGGGAGGGAGAGAGGGAGAGAGAGAAAGAGAGAAAGAGAGAGGGGGAAGAGAGAGAGATTGAGTTTTTATGTCATGCTTGATGGATTCAGAACGGGTAGAGGGAGCCCGACAGTAGTAGTTCTATTCTGCTGCAATCATCTTTCCAGAACCAAGTACAGACACATGTTCTGTAACTAGCATCTCACCCTGGATTGAACCCTCCTGCCTTTGATCTTCAACTATTGAGCTGGGGAAAAAAAAATCTAATACGCTCTTAAAGTAAATATTAATACTAACAATCTTTGGGATTTCCAATTAAGAAACTCAAAATGTAGGGTTTGGGGTGGGGGTGACAGGCTAATTCTTGGCTTATGGTTCACATGTTGCAAACAGCTTACAAGACGACCTGTTTTCCAACTACTTTTCCTGTGGCGGCTCCAACCTCCATTCTTAGTAGCTGACTCCAATAAACAGTTGTGTCCAAACGTTCCATGGTTGTTGGAAAATGTGTCACACGTGATTTTTTCCCTTCATTTAATGAAAAATAGTATGTGGAGTGGGGGAAGTCCTCTAATTTATTAATTAATTAATACTTTAAGTCAGGGTCAATGTCTTCCTTTCTGGAAACTTCAGTATGCATATAAGCTGCTAAGTCTCTTGTATCTCCTGTATGCTCGGATTCACAGTCTACGCTTCCATCCACCAGGCATAGCACTGTCCTAGGTCTAGGTAGAACTGCAGAGTCTTCACTATGGGCTGTTGGAAGTAAATCTCTAGTTCTGTCTTTAAGTCTGAGAGCTACTGCTTTAGAAGATGGAAATGTCCTGCATAAGAACATCATAGCTTTGCAAGCCTAAAAAAAAGATAATGACAAAAAAAACTACTTGCATTGTTCACTTATTTCGGTCATCTAAATGAGAATGGCCCCCGTGGGCTCCTACAGTTGAATGCTTGGTCCCCAGTTGGTGGAACTGTTTGGGAAGGATTAAGAGGTGTGGCCTTATTGGAGGAAATGTGTCACTGAGGGTGGCCTTTGAAGTTTCAAAAGCCCATGCCATTCCCAGTTAGCATGCCCTCCTTACCTCCCTCCCTCTATCCCTCTCTTTCTCTCTCTTTCTGCCTGGTGACTGTGGATGAGATGTAAGCTCTTAGCTACCACTCCAGTCCAATGCTTGCCTACCAGCTGCCATGATCCCTGTCATGGTGGTCATGAACTCATCCTCTGAAACTGTGAGCCCCAAATAAACTCTTCTTCTCTATAAGCTGTTTTAGGCATGGTCTTTCGACACAGTAAGAGAAAACTAAGGCAGTTGTATTTCAGAATGTGTGAACTATAGCTCCACAGTAACAACAGAGAACTGGAGAAGCATTGCATCCCACACGACCGTGTTCAGTAAGACACGGAATTACAATGATTCAATTATGAACCTACATAATGCAAATTATAGCCATAATAATCTCTTCCAACACACGGCCTTTCAATCATCAGGTGATACCAACTAATCTATCTCCAGACAGAAACTTCCAACGGAGACAAACACTGCGTCTTAATTATCTTGCTCAATCCAGCACACACTGAGCTGTCAAATCTAAGGGAAAAAATTCCTCCTTACTATATTATGCACATTGATCTATGGGGAAATATTGCATTTTTTTCTATTTTTTCCTAATGTAAGTAAGAAAAATATGTATTTGAAATTAGGAACACCTGTATCCAAAGTAAATTCTAAACAGTAAGTTGAAGTGATGTGTTAGTCAGGTAAGTAAATACTGACATTTCATTTGGCTATGAAAATGTCATATTCATTAAGAAGACATCATTTGAAATGAGTAAAGCACACTTTGATTCAAGAACAAAGTGTTCTTATAAACATTAGTAAGGGGCTGGAGAGATGGCTCAGCAGTTAAGAGCACAGACTGCTGTTACAGAGGACCCAGGTTCAATTCCCAGCACCCACACGGCAGGTCACACCTGTCTGTAAGTCCAGCATCCAACACCCTCACACAGACATACGTACAGTCAAAACACCATTAAAAAATAAAACTAAATAAATAAGAAAATAATTCACCTTTTTTTTAATTAGTAAGTTGTCAAAAAGGTGATGAACAGTAAGCTTTATGAAGGCAGATATTTCTTCCTTATTTTTATTTTTTAAAAAGCAGGGTCTCACTGTGTAGCCCTAGCTAGTCTGGAGCTCTCCATGTTGACCAGGCCTACTTCAAACTCAAAGATCCTCCTGCCTCTGCCTCCTGTGTACTGGGAACAACAGCGTGGGCCACTGCACCCTGATGAAAGCAGGTATTTCAAAGGTGCTGTCTGGTCCCATGTTCTCTTTGGATTCAAGAACAGAAGCCAGGATTTGTGTCAGTCTCTGTGTGTATTTCAAGCCAACCTTGAATTCTTTTCCTATCCACAATGAACTGGTTTTTCTCATAGTTTCTACCATAGACTGACTTAGGCTTCCAACATAATTAATCAGAGTAATAATAGCCCAAACATCTGTGGTCAAGTCTAGCTTAAAATTACCTCAGGGCTTTCTTACAGTTTTATAATAAAGCTAAAATTCTTAAAACATCCTTAAAAGGCCTAAGCAGTTGTGGTTTATGCAAAACTGTCCAGCCATAATTAGCCCACCTCAGCCTTGGCTCTTTCTGCCTGATCTTTGCAAATAAATACTCTGGGCCTGTTTTGTTTGTGTGGTTTTATTATTTGATTGAGTTTGGCTCCATTTATCTGAGATAGGATCTCACTATGTAGATCAGGCTGGCCTCAAATGCAGGGCAATAGTCTTACCGTGGCCTCTCAGTCCTGAGAGTTCACATCCAGTTACTAATCCGGGCCATTGCACTCCTGTCTGTAGCTCTACCCTCTGTTTTCTGTAGACCTTCACGTAAATGTCACTTCCTGAAGACTTTATTTCCTCGGTGGCACTTACTACCATTTCAATCAAGGGATATGGGTGAGGGTCTATCTGTGAGAATGAGGAAGGCTGGAACTGTGGAACTACACCCAAAGCTTAGTAGGGTGCCTGACACACACCAGGAACCTGCCATGTTTCTTGTATTGAATGTACCCATGTGTGTCTTTTTCCTCCTGGAATGGCCATTTCATTCTGGCCACTCCAGATATGAGCAATGAGCCTGAGACAAGCAGTCTGTCTACAAGAGTCCCGTACTTGACAAAGGCTCCGAACAAATATCCAAGCAGCTAACAAGGCCTCTATAAGCACTGTTAGCAAATGTCTGGTTTGGTCACAAAGCAAGCAAAGAATTCAGCAGCATATTATGCTTTGCAGAAGACACACGAGCCTGGGGTGTCAGAAAGGAAGAAGAGGCCAAGGGCAAAAATGCCTAGAGTTTAGGAAACCCACAAGGGCTGATCAGAGCAAGATGGGTCCAGCAGCCTTTCTCTTTACTCACATATGCTAAGAACTAGGCCTCGAGAAACTGGCCAACTCTGCAGGTGTGAACAGAGCGCACAGTGACTCCTTATCAAAAGAATCCTGACTCTTACAGAAGATCCTTGCTGGGCGAGGAAGTTTATAACCAGCCTGGGCTTGGGCTTGCTCAATTTGAAATGCCCATCTTTGAGAAGGTTCTTGACCTGTCAGTCACAAAGATCAGAACCCAGTGGTTTTAGTCACGGGCGGGGCTGACTGGCCTCCGCAAGTCCTCTGGCAAGGGTGGAACTCAGGAAGAAGAAACCTGAGTTGGAAATCAGGACAGGAAGTTGGTTCTCCATCGCTCTCACTGACTCGCACCCAGGCTTTCCTCTCTGCTGATAACAGGGCTTCAGGGCTTTCGGGATACTGGTTTCACTCTGATGACAATGGGATCTGTACAATAACCCCCTAGAACAGGATGCCCTGTCCCAGAGGCCACACAATGCTGTCTGTCAGAAATTCTGGAACACAGAATTCAGAGCACTTAGGAGAAGAGGACAGCAGAACACAGGTGTCCCCCAAACAACCCTACTTCCACCCCTTCCTGCATACTTAAGAAGAGTTAAAGAGGACAAGGTAATTTTCTCATTTCCCTTAAAAAGAAAAGATGCCATTAGGACAATCACAGTCCTTATCCCAGAGGGTCACATAATCTATAGCAAAGGCAGGCAAAAGGGTTTGTAACTCTAGTGAATTCATGGACATTACACCTGATGTAAATTCCTCTACTACACCAGGAAAAGAAAGTCTCACACTAACACTGCTAACGATGGTCCTGTTGTCCTGTGACTCCTGAGGCAATAGGGATCAAGATGGCCAGCCAGATGTCAGTAAAGAAAGGGTATCATCAACACACAGGAGCTCAGGCAGCAGAGTTACCAGGGCCAAACTGGGCTTGGTCACTTCTGGTGTGTCTGGCCTAAATAAATTGTCTTATAACTTCCTTTGGTCTCATTTCCTCCATTCACAGGAAGATGCTTACCTCATGAGACTGCGATGAAGGTGACGGCTAAAACACTGGGCACTTTCTCACTACCATTCTTACTCAAAACGAGAAATTTCACCGAAACAGTTACACATGTGTGCATGCACAGGCACATAAACGCGCGCGCGCACACACACACACACACACACACACACACACACACACCCCACTCATCTATCCTGGAATTTATGTTTTAGCCAGAATTTGAACTTGCAAATAAATGCTTTTTAACGTCCCCTACAAACTTTTCATACTCTACTTCTACAAAATGCTCCTTAACATGACATTGTCCCCATGGTCCAATAAGTAAACGAGAACTATTTTAGAAAATAGGTTCAGATAACATGAGAAAACCAGGTGGGGGAGGGGTTCCTTCTTGAGAATCTTTGGGGAGAAATTCAAACATCCCTCAATCCCTTCATGTGTTCCCATGTTGGGCCAGAGCTAAAGAATATTTCCCCTTTTAAATTATAGGTAATTTTTGTCAGGGAGAGAAAAACCATTTCCTAGCAAGTGAAAGTCAAACACTAATGGCATGTACAAGCTTCAAAAATTAGTCACTGGTTACCATGGTGACGCAGATATTACCTAACAACTCACTGGGCTGTAGGTAACAAGAGGATGCTAACTACACTATTTTAAGAATTGGAAAAGGGTCCCTATTTTTTTTGCAAAAACTGGGATGCAGTCTGAGAGTAACCCAGGTTTGACCCAGTGTATCTCAAGATACACTGGTGTCCTACACTGTGCATGCCCATCTCTGTGCCTCGCATAAGCACACACAGCTGGGAGAGAAGAGTGGTGACATGTTATTTACAAACAAAGGACTGTGACTGGGAGGATGAGTTTTCTCACTCTCTAAACTCTTAATAAAAGGCTAATCTCTCTGACTGTGTGCTGAGGAACTGATGGCAGACAGATGCAGGCAGTCCCTTTGAAACCCAACAGTGAGAATTCCCTAGGCAAACAATATTCCCCTCCAAAAATGATTACAGTGCCTCAAAAAATAATGAATGTCCCCCTATTCTTAGCAGTTTGGATTTTCTGAGCATAGATGAAATTTAGCTCAAAAAAGGATGAGACAATGCTATATGATGCTACTGATAGTGATTTTTAAAATCATTCTAAGAAACGGTAGTACAAACATATACTTCTCAATCTAACCTTGTAACAACTTGGGGTCAGAGCTCACCATGCCCCCATGGGGGTAGGTCTGGCTCTTTAGAAAGGAGACCTGTCTGTCCCTAAAGCACAGGGGCTCTTTCCTCTTTGAGAAATCTGTGGCTATACTATACCAGCACTCCCTGGAGAGTTCCTTAAATGGAAACTTTCAGTACCTCTCCAAAGCTCCCCGTTCAGTCTCTGGTGTTGAAATTTGAAAACCTGTCCTTGTGAGAGGCTCTCTCTCTCCCCCTGAGGTGATTATACTCTGGGTCTTTCTTTGGTAAAGGGATATGACAGCCACTGGTGGACACAAATCAACATTCATTAGTCAAAGGCAGAGCCATTTGTGACCAAGTGGCTGGCTTATCACAACACAGGTTGAAGAATCAGTTCAATCTACACGCTCAATATGCAGGTATATGAGAAAAGGATTTCACAAAAAGCACAGGATAGACACTTTGAGCCAATCTGTGCTCTTCTCATGTTTGAGGTTTTGCAATCATCTCAATCGATTTCACTGCCCAGGGCTGATGAATGAAACCACAGTGATAGAATGTAACTGCCAACATTTAACTTTTCTTTATTTGTGTCCTCTATCTCACAAAGTATAGTGTACAAATTATATAGGTGCAGCAAAAGTAAAAAAAGTATTGAGAAAATAATCCAATGGAAAACTAAGTGTTTATGGACTGAATTAAAGACACCAAAGGTATACTTAAACACAACAAACACCTGCCAGGGAGTTGTCCAACTGCTACCTCTCCATCTGCAGCCAGGAATGTGAAAAGAAAATCTGACCACTCCTAAAGCCCCAAAGGTCTTCTGGAAAGAAAAGGTAATTTCTGAAGGCGTTTCCAGGCATCTAACTACACCACCCTGATAGCCAGAGGGCCACCACCTGCAGGGACAATGAGCAGTTTTTTGCTTTACAGACCCTATTGTCACAGAGGGTAGGGACATAAAATTTTGACCAGCCCTAAAAAGAAAAAATGGCAGTGACTTACTTCCCTTTAGTATGAGTACCCCAGTACCCCCGACTAAACAACGCAGTCGCCTACCTTTTCCGTGATGTAGAAGTTTGAACTGTCAGCGTGCTGCAGTGCAAAATATTCATGGTTGGCAAGAGACCACCTTTAAAACACAAGCGTAAACCATCAGAACCACGAAAGTGGCCGTTTCTGCTTTAGTACTTTTAAAGGGTTAAGATGAATTAAACTCTCTAGGAGTCGAATCAGGCCAGTATAGTACTTGTTACAAGGAAGTAAGTTCCCAAGACAAAGGAATAATTGCCCACCTTCACAACCCAGGCTCCATCATCAGCCCACATTCACTACCCAGGCCCCAGCATCAGCCCACCCTCACTACCCAGGCTCCAGCATCAGCCCACCCTCACTACCCAGTCCCCAGCATCAGCCCACCCTCACTACCCAGGCCCCAGCATCAGCCTGCCTTCACTACCCACCCTCACTACCCAGGCCCCAGCATCAGCCCACCCTCACTACCCAGGCCCCAGCATCAGCCCACCCTCACTACCCACCCTCACTACCCAGGCTCCAACATCGGCCCGCCCTCACTGCCCAGGCTCCAGCATCAGCCCACCCTCACTACCCAGGCCCCAGCATCAGCCCACCCTCACTACCCACCCTCACTACCCAGGCCCCAGCATCGGCCCACCCTCACTACCCAGGCCCCAGCATCGTCCCACCCTCACTACCCAGGCCCCAGCATCGGCCCACCCGCACTACCCAGGCCCCAGCATTGGCCCACCCTCACTACCCACCCTCACTACCCACGCCCCAGCATCGGCCCACCCTCACTACCTACCCTCACTACCCAGGCTCCAGCATCGGCCCGCCCTCACTGCCCAGGCTCCAGCATCAGCCCGCCCTCACTGCCCAGGCTCCAGCATCAGCCCGCCCTCACTACCCACCCTCACTACCCAGGCCCCAGCATTGGCCCGCCCTCACTACCCACCCTCACTGCCCAGGCCCCAGCATGGGCCCACCCTCACTGCCCAGGCTCCAGTCATCTCACAGGCAGCTGCCTAGGCCTAGTCCTGCTCTCAGCATTTCATCTCCAACTCCAGAGGTGGGACCGGTGCAATATTAAATGCAACATTCTTTACTTTTATAAGAGACTGAAGCGGAGAGATAAAAGCAAAGGAAATGAAAACGGTTTACATTTTAGGCAATCAACATGCTTCAGTCGTCTCAGAATTCCAAACTCTCATTTGGTATGCTTGACACCTACTGGAACACTCCAGTTAAGAACTCCAGGTCTCAGGCATTTATCAGGAATAGACTAGACGACCAGTTCTGCTGTGCCAGTCACCACATCTCATATAACGCCCAAATGTGCTTTCTCCTTGGTTTGCCAGCACAGGCAGGAAAATAGGAAAGCCCCACGGCATGTGAGGTTCCGCATCTTCTCTGGCATATGGGTCCTTTCAGTTTTTTCAGATGGAGTGTGTGCTTAACCCCAGGAACCTTTAGATTGCTCCCTGCTGGGAAGGCCAAACTTCTCAAACGACTTCCCAAAACAAACAAAAGCAAGCCTACCGTGCAGAACACCCACCTACTTCACTGTCTGCTCTTGGAGAAAGAATGGTTAAGACTGGTAGAATGGGGTGCAACCTGCACACAGGAATTGTGGGAGACTCTGGGCAGATGGAGTGCTGAGTTAGGAACATATACTTGGCTAGCATTTACTTATAATGCTGTGAATACTGTTCGCCACTCCACTGCAAATATTTTATTTGCCTAGAATGGACAGACTAAAGAGCCTCAGCTGAGCCCCGAGTGACACTTACCCATCACAGACTTCCTTTATTATTGCAGACAGTGGTTTTTTCTGGAGAAAAAAAGGAAATACGGTTAGTTTCATTTCAACATTTTGAACAACAACAACAACAAAAAGAAACTACTAACCAAAAAGTTTAAGTGAGGAAAACTTATATTTGCTACTCTTAGCTGTCAATGGATGTCTTACTTTTCTCGGGGTAACAAACTACTAGGTGTCACCATCAAACCCATTAACTATTCATTACCTCTATGGTCCTTGTTTCTATGATGAGAATTATCATCATATTTAAATGTGTCTTATTAAAATCAAATGGGAGCCTTTAAGGTCAAGGTGGACACAGAGTTCCTCAAGCTGAACATGAATCAGGCAAGCAGCCCTTTGGTTTTATGCAAACATGCTTTCATTCATGATTTTTTTAGGATTTACTTTATTTTTTAATTATGTGTCTATGTGTGTGGAGGGGTTCATGAGCACACAGAGGTGACTGTAGCCCCCTGGAACTAGAGTTACAAGTGGCTATGAGCCACTTAATGTGAGTGCTAGGGAACTAAACTCAGGTGCTCTAGAAGAACAACGGGAAATTTTAATTACTGAGCTATCTCCCCAGCCCCTTATCCACGATAATTTTATGGAGAACATGTGGCTCATGGGATTTGGGGAGACACACCATTGTTCTTGCAGGTATGTAGACTTTTCACCCAACTGTGGCCCCAGTAAATGCCACTGATTCAGCAGCTTGAACCACCCGAGAAATGCGATCGTGACACCATGTGCCTCTGCGTCAACTGGCAGCTGACCACAGCTGTGCTCTTGCCCGAACTGCCACAGCTGTGCTCTGCCTGCCCCCACATAGAAGGAATGCACTGAGGAGATACCAGCAGACACTGGCTGTCAGCAAGAGAAGAGGGATGAGAGGAGTGTGTCAACCAGAATAAAGCCCAGACAAGGAACGGATACAGGGGAGACAGGAAGACAAATCACACACACACACACACACACAGCTCTGGGCTGGAAAGGCACCCATTAAAAAAGCTAGGGCTTTTGTCCCTCTGAAGAGCTGGCACTGTGGTACTCAGGTAGAAATTCTGACTCAGACTGGCAAGCTGAGACACTGGTAGCCTACTGTATCTGCAGTGTAAGCTGTTGTTACCTTAATCTTCTAAACATTGCTAGCTGATCTGTAAATGAGGATAGCTGCTACCCAACCTAAGGGCTGTTATGAAAATTAAATGGTTATAACTACATAGGAATTACTTCAAAAGAGTAAAGAGTCCTAAAATGGTTAGGCTCCTTGCCCTCCAGGGTTGCTGACAAAGCTCATCCTTGGCCTTGAGCAAAGGCTGCCTGTCTGCAAGGGAACTCTAAACATTGTTCCTCTGTCCCTCCTCAGGCTTAGTAGCCCCCGCCACCCAAGGACTGAGCTGATGGGCAGTACCCAGAAAGAATTCCACCACCACATCCCCTCTCTGGGCACAAAGCAATGTTTGTCTCTGTCTGTAGCTATGCACACAGTGGGCAGGAAAATGGAACCACATTTTTTTTAAGTTTACCTTTTGTTTAATTCCTTAGATACATTTGAATTGACATGCTACCTGCACACATTTTTTGGGCTGCAGCATGGCATTTCAATACATGCTGCACAGTGTGTAGAAACTGGCTCAGGGTAACTAACGACATACACATCTACTTCCCTAGATACTCATCATTTCTTTGTGTTGGGAACACCCAAAATCATTTTGACCAGCTGTTTCAAAATTTTCAATCAATTCTTTTTGAACACAGTTATCCTACTGTCTTTCAAAACATTAGAGATTGATTATTTTTCCTGGGCTAGAGCATGGCTTAGTGGTACATCATCACATATTTGGGATGGGTGAAGCCCTGGATTCAACACCTAGCACCACACCAGAATTAGTCCCTCCTATCCAGCTGCACGCCTGTCCCCATTAACCATCCTCTCTCTGTACTGTGCATATACCCCTTTTTAGGCTCCAGTAAACACTATTTAATTCTCAACTTGAGATTATTTCAGCATTCTCATATAATTTAAAACTTATATTTGGCTTTTCAAGTCTGACTTATTTCACTTAGCATTATGTCCAGGGGAACCAAGAATTCTTGAGAAATGCCCAGAGTCTGGTATGCTTAACATCCTGAGTTGATCGACTATAGTTGTTACATTAACAATTCCTTGGTCTTTGCCAGGGCCTGTCCACTGACTGCATCTGTGAATTAGAAAGCAAATGTGTTCTTAGAACCAAATGGCAAGAACTTTAGGAACAAATTTTCGTGGATACAGGCCTCTAATTCCAGGATTCTGGAGGCAGAGGCAAGAGGATCTCAAATTCAACATCAACTTGGGTTACACAGTAAGACTATCTCAAAAAATAAAAACAAAGAATATCAAACAAACAGAAAACTCCTTCTAGTAAGATAACAACTTTGTATTTCCAGTTGGCAGACCCTTTCAGGATATGAAAATGTAAGGATGGGTTCTACCAGAGAACCCATAGCCCCATATCTTACTTCTTGTGTCCTCAAAAACAAGATCTAAATAACAAGGCCAGACTTCAGTCTTAAATCACACTAGAGGTGGATCAAGACAAAAGGGCATGGTTGCTACAAAAGGACAAGGTTTCTGAACCAAGTCAAACCTCTAAATCTAGGACTCAGACAATGACTTGGGTTTTAATTCACATCTGATTCATAGATATAGAACCCAGTTTAAAAAGACAGACGTCTCTGGGATACTATTATATCTGGAACATTCTGAAGTTGAATATGTGAAAAGAATAAAGACTATGAAGCTGGAAAAACTTACAAACTCGAATATAGAAAGATTAAACAAAAACTCTCACTCACAGCGCAAAAGGAACAATGGTGAGCTGAACATTCAAAATGCATCTCAGCCAATTAAAATCACGATTACATAAGATGGGGCTGGCTCTATGGCCCACTTTCTGACCCTTCTCCTATCTGCTATAATTAAACCTTAATCCAATTAACTGACAGCCGTTCACACCTTCCTTTTCCTGTCAGCTTCATGTGACATTGTGGCTCTTGGAAATCATTAGCTCCCACTTTTTCAAGTCACTCAAATCTGATATCCGGTTGTAGGTATGTGCTGTTGATGGTCACATTATTACATCACCCTAATCACCTCCTCCTCTCCTCTTCCTCCTCCTCAGAACTCCTCTTCTTCAGAACTCTTGCCTTCTCAGCCCAACTCGACCCTCCAACAGCACCTGCCTCCATGGCATCCTGAATTCCGCTTCTCCAGACCAAGAAGCCTCTGTGACATCAACCCTTAATTAGTAACTGCTTCCATAAGTTTACGGTCAGATGCTGGACCACCGGCTCAGCGCAGACTGGTTGTCTGAATTCCTACACGCCGTGTACTTATTTTGGCAGGCCTACCAGGCACATTTCCAAGAACCTGTCCTGCTTTTGCCTTCTTCCGCTCCCTTCTGTGACACAAACATGTACAAGATAGCACATCTTATGGTGTCATTATCATCCTCACAACCTCTTTCTCTTTCCGAGTTGTATCTACCACCTTTGTTCTGGGGTGCCATCCCCAAATGCCTACAAGTTAAGTCTCCACATCTCCAGTCTCATTGTCTAATCACCATGTCAACTGTCATTAAACAAAATTCAACTTTTCCCTCAAATTTTACACATGTGTCTCTTCTAACATCTTCCATGGATTTTTGGTCATCACTGCTATCTATGAAGTAAGTAAATCCCAAGTTCCAGAGTCTGCTGTCAAGAGATTCCACCTGGTACAAATGACCCAGGCTTCCAAATATTGTAGATGATTAAAATAAATATGCCAGGCCGGGCGGTGGTGGCGCACGCCTTTAATCCCAGCACTCGGGAGGCAGAGCCAGGCGGATCTCTGTGAGTTCGAGGCCAGCCTGGGCTACCAAGTGAGTTCCAGGAAAGGCGCAAAGCTACACAGAGAAACCCTGTCTCGAAAAACCAAAAAAAAATTAAAAAATAAATAAATAAATAAATAAATAAATAAATATGCCAGATCCACATTTTCGCTGTGGCACCATGTGCTCTGTTAAGAATGCACCCTTTCTCTTTGTCCTACCTCTAACAACTGAGATCTTACAAATTATTTGTCATCCATGTCGAAGCCACCTTCTCCAAGTACATGTCCCTGATGTTGCCAGAAAGATGTAATTATTTTCACTTTTCAACTGGAACAAAAATGACTCACTCCTGAGCACTTTGCATATTGTCTTTTCTTCTTGTCCCTTGAGAACAAGGAATCTTAGTTTACCTGTGACATCCCCCATTCTCCACCCTCAGTAGAAGTATCACAGAATCACAGAATGTAGGTGCCAGTAGAGAGACTCGATGTTTATAGTAACTGGAAATCATAAAACTGTTCTAAAAACAAAAACAAAAACGCTCATAGAGCACTTGCCTGCTTAAACTACATCCTGGGTCCACTTCTGAAATCACTAGTCAAATAATTATGAAATGGATTAGGAAACTAGAATGTATAAGTAAGAAGCAAACTATTTTAAAAGAGGCTGGAATAATGGGTGGGTTTCACACTTTTAACAACATATTCCACCACTGGGTGGCTCTTAGCAGCTGTTGGCCATAAGCTCTCAGAGCCACAAAAGCTGTCACTACTCTCTACAGACTTGGGCTCAGGAGAAAGGCAAAGCATGGCTTGGAGCCAGCCAGCTGATGAGGACACAGACCACCGGCCAGCATCATCAGTAAGCAGTACCCAAAAGGCAAGACAAGCTACTCTCAAGTCAGACTAAGATAGTAAAGTGGAAAGCCCAGGGCTGGCATCAGTTTTCTCAGTTCCTGTAGAAACCTTTGAGTTCTGCATCAGCTGGCTGGCTGACCAGTGAGTTCTAACTCAGTCACCATCTTTGCGAATGGTCCAGAGCTAGATAACACTCGCCTAAGATGTTCTACAAGCTGTTTCTGTCTTTGTCCAGTTCTTCAAGGTTGGGAGAACAGCAACCTGAGCAACACATCCAGCCATAGATCTCTAAGACTGGCTGGACACTTCTCCTTTCACTCAGTGTCCTGGCTTCCTTCCTGTTGCTCTGATAAAACACTATGACCATAATCAACTCAAGGTGGAAAGGGATTTTAGCTCACACCTCCAGGCCTCAGTTCATCATTGACGGAAGTCAGGACAGGAACTCAAGAAAGGAACCTGGAGGCAGGAACCATGAGGTAATGCTACTTGCTGGCTTGTTCACAGGTTCATGAACTTGATTTCTTATACAGTCCAGGGCCACCTGGCTAAGAATGATGCCACGAAGACCTGCACTCCCCCATCAACTAATAATCAAAACAGTCCACACAAACATGCCCATAGGCCAATCCAACCCAGGCAACTGCTCACTTGAGGCTCTCCTCTTGCATGACTGTGGGCTGTTAAGTTTACAGTTAAAGCTAACCAGGAAGTCATTGAAAGAAAAAGCCTAAAAGCAAAAAACATCAGATCTAAAATGCAATGCCACCCCCTAAAATGTAATGTCACCACCCCCAGCCCAAAAAACTAAAAATCTGTTTTCAACTCTACTGGAAATCATCTGGATTCAAATGTTGAAAGCAAATTATTTCAACTGCTTAAGTATGGTTTTATAACATATATATAAACTCATACAGCTAAATTTCTGAAGCTTTTTTGTTTTAAAAGTTAAAAGTACCTTCCCCAAAGACACAGTGCACTGAGGTCAGAAAGGCAGGCCTGCATTTCAGAACCTAGAGCACCAGACCATGGCCACATTTCTGCATACACAGAGGCCGAGAGCCACATTCTTTTCTCCTTTTCTTTTAGCCACAGTGAGCTGACCTTTTAATATTTGTAACACATACTCATCTGTTAAATGAACTCTGCATTTCCACGTGAACCTGGTTGGCAGGATGTCATATACATATACTTAATGACTTAGGTTTCTTTTTCTTCTTGGGAACTTAGTTACCTTCTTTCTTGCTGTGTGTGTGGAACTGTTCCTAGGACTTGCACATGCTAGACAAGTGCTCTGCCACTGTTATGGCACCGGTAATGTTAGCCTTCCTTTAATGGATTTACTCTTCTCATTTCATCTTTTGCTCTCCAAGAGAGTTCTTTCACTTCATTTAATTGCTCCAAGTCCGTAAGTCCAGAAAGCAGATTCCCCATAAAAAGATTTTTATCCACTTTTCATAGAATAAGTTAAGATGCCAGGAATGTCTCGTTTTCTAGAAGTCTGCATCTCTGCCATAGCTCTCGATACCTATGTGCTGATTCTCTCTCTCCTCTCCCTCTCCACCTCCACCACTTCCTTCAGAAAAATGCAGTAGCACACATTTCAGAATCCTCATCTCCCTTTCTGATGTTTCTTCTGACGTTTGGTCCCAAATGGAACCCCTGCACAGATCAGCAGCTCTCCAGAGCTGCCCTGCCACCCCTTAAAATGGAGCCTTTCTCTTTCTGTCTGTTTGTTCGATAAAAAACAAAAACAAAACCAAAAAAAAAAAACCACTCTATCAACTCAGGTACACAGCCCTTTAAGGCAAGAGAGACCTGCTGAGGGCTGTTTATTTAGGAGGAAACCAGACCAGCCTTCCAGGAGCCTTTTTCCCAGGAGACCCCTCAGCTGTTATCGCTCATCAGAGTCCCTCCTGGTTCAGCATGGGGGTGATTCTGGCCACTCCTGGCTACTCAACCACCTGTTCCTGACTGCCGGCCAACAATCCTGGCTTGGGGACTTTATGCAGCCCCTTGTTTATCTTCAAGCTCTCCAATCTGTTGCTGTCCATGTTTCTGCCTCGCCACCTGCCTGCTGCAGCCAGTAGCATCCCAGCTTGTACAGACACCTGTCAGTGACAGGGCATTGCAGGCTGTAGTTGTCCACTACGACAGCTACACTTCAGGCTCAAGGGGATCTCCTAGAAACAACACTCAACTCATCAATAAATCCACTCTGAATATTTTTAGGACACAGAAAAACATGCTCAAAGGATGAGATTAAGTGAAAGGACCCCTGAAATTCACTTGGGTTGGAATGATGATCACTGCATAGTTCTCCTGACCTTCTCTTGACTAGAACAACTTCAGAGAAAGACCTTGGGGCTACACCCAGCTTTTGCAGTTCCTGGTTTGATAAAGTTAGGTACATTACCACTCTTCCAAAAACCAGAATAAAAGCTATCCCTTGTACACAGTAGAGTCATAAAAATTGAGACAATGTTGCAAGATCCTTGGAACAGCATGTGGCCCATAGTAAGATATAAATGTCACTTACAAATAGGTCCATTCAATGTAATCTCCCTGCTTAGACATTCACAGATACTTTCTAAAAAATAAAGAAATTAAATAAATTCCTGAATATCCAATCCTTTCTCTTGCTATGAAGTGACTCTAGCCTGTGATGATGCATCTTGATCTGTATTCTGTTCTGTGTATTTGAACAACAAGAGTCTATTTGCTTTGAAGATATTTGCCTCTGAGACCCTCTGGCAGTCCCTAGATGCACAGGCCTTCACACAGTATGCAATTTATGAACTCTGAAGTGTGGTGATATATTGTGTACCTTAATAAACTTGCCTGAGGATTAGAGGACAGAATCGGCCACTAGATTAGACATAGATGTCAGGCAGTGGTGGCACACACCTTTAATCCCAGCACTTGAGATCTCATGCCTTTGCTTGGGAAGCACACATACCTTTAATCCCAGGAAGTAATATGGCAGGGCTGAGAAAGGTACATAAGGTGTGAGGAAAAAAACAACGCACTCTTTTTAGGCTGAGGATTTCGTAGAGGTAAGAACTAGTGACTGGCTGCTCTACTTCTCTGAACTTTCAGCTTTCACCCTGATATCTGGCTCTGGGTTTTTTGTTTTTTTTTTTTATTAAAAGACCATCTAAGATTCAAACAACACTAAAGAGTTTTTAACTTCCCTTTGTCTGTGGCCTCTAACTGTTCCTGAAGCTAAGTAGCTGAGGAAGGTCACAGCCACTGGACAAAGCAACCTCTAGTCTCCGTCGATCACTGACCTTCCCACACAGCTATTAACTCACAGCCCTTTAATTGGAAAACTATTTTCCACAAGGATCTCAAGTTTGGGGTCCTAGACTCCTAATCCTTTCTGCAGTGCTTTCAAAGAAACTGACAGCGGCTTTTTCTGACACTTTGAAGTACTACTGCACAGCGCTGGGGATTTTCCTTTGCTTTATAGACGGAAACTCATTGAACAGATTCTGCACAGCAGTTATGGGTAATGTTGGCCCAGAAAGAAAAGAAACCCAGCTTCCAAATGTCAGGGTACCACAGAGAAAGCATTCGCATGTTGACTGCAACTAGCACAATAAGACTTGGAGAAACTGTAATGCACAATGACCCATCTAGTTCCTTGACACTGGGTCAAATGGCACCAGCTACTCTATTAGCTTTATTGTCCTGCAAAGATCTTATGACTGTTCCACACTTTGGAGCTGCGGGGTTAGTATAGAGACAAGCGATGTGTTCTGAGAGTGGTGTATACATCCTGTGTTTTCATAATAATACCTGAACTAATCTGAAAGATAATGACAAAAATCATACTTTTCAAGGGGCAAATTTAGTGGCTTCTTGCAAAATCAGTATTTTCGACAGCAGTTGCAATGTGAATCAATGAAACAAGACTCCAGTAATTATTAAAAAAAGAGGGCTCACAGCCGCCTCCCAAGATTAATATGAGAACCTGAAAGATGACAAATCATGCCTCCTATTTCTTGACAAATGATGACTCACTTCAAAAATCATCTATTAAAACGGACTTGTTTCAAGTTCCATGAACTAATCAAATATTTTTTTTACCAACATAAAGTACAATATTTATGCCACAAAAAAATTCACTGGGCTATGAAGATAAGCAAAGATATAAATAATTAGCACTCTAGCACATTAGTGGTTTAATCTCTAAAAGAGATAAACAGTTATCTCTTTTAGAGGCTCTGACACATTCTGTAGAAATGGTTTTTTCCCCTCAAATAAAAAAGAAACTTTTGAAAACTGAATCACAACACAAAAGCTCTTGTGTCATCTATGATCTCCCGAGTCTCCTTCCAACCGCTCACTATTTTATTTTGCTCATCATCAATATTTCCTAAACTTCATTGTCTCTGACAACAAGAACCAATTTCCTACTTCCTATCTTGTTCTCAACTTTTCTCAATACTAAGCCTTCCAAGAAGTGCTTCAAGACAGCACCAGCCTGGGCTCTGGCCCGCCCTTACCATCGACGTCCTTTCCTATATGGAAATGAATGAATCTCACTGTGAA
Source organism: Peromyscus eremicus (assembly GCF_949786415.1). Lineage (NCBI taxonomy): Eukaryota > Metazoa > Chordata > Mammalia > Rodentia > Cricetidae > Peromyscus > Peromyscus eremicus. Next base: position 41,825,581 of record NC_081420.1, read on the forward strand.
CTGATTCAGGTCTTGTGAGCTGCTGACCTGCCTCCATGTCAAATAATCTGCTTACTTGAGTCAAACACAAATACAGAAGGTTAACCATACGGATGTGGACAGTCTGAAAATAAGAAGTCAGAAAGACAAAGTGTGACTGTCCACCCTGATAGATGGGAAGTAACTGAAGTAGGTGACTTCCTGTGAAGAAGCCCTCAGCGCAAAGTAGGATCCAGGTTCAGTTTAAACATGGGATTAGGAAAGCTCTGTCAACTGCAGAGAAGATGGAAGTAAGATGGCACTTTTCTTAGTCAGGGTTTCTATTGCTGTGACGAAACACCATGACCAAAGCAAATTGGGGAGGAAAGAGTTTATTAGGCTTAAAACTTCCAAATCACAGTTCATCATCAAAGGAAGTCAGGACACAAACTCAAGCAGAGCAGGGACCTGGAGATGGGAGCTGATGCAGAAGCCATGGAGAAGTGCTGCCTACTGGCTTGCTTCCCCTGGCTTGCTCAGCCTGCTTTCTTATAGAACCCAGGACCCCAAAGGTGGCACTACCCACAATGTGCTGGGCCCTCCCACAACCATCACTAAATAAGAAAATACCCTATAGTCTTGTCTATTGCTGGATCTTATGGAAGCATTTTCTTAATTGAGATTCCCTCCTCTCAGCTGATTTCAGGTTATTTCAAGTTGACATAAAACTACCTATCACAATGACAGTCAAAAGAACACAGGAGGGAACTGACGGTGAAGGCAATTTTAGAACAAGTTCACATTCCTAAAGGTTTTCCACCCTCTGACTGGTCTCTCATTCACTACACAACCAGTCCACATGTCTGTGAGTGGACACACTCAGCCCATTTACCCTCCCTTAACTGTAATGGGTTTGTTGAGATATCTGCCAGCAGGCATTGGAGAGACTGGGCTTCTTAATCTGAAACAAATGTTCCATTAATGTGAGGGTGACAACCTGAGGCAGAAATGCAGGCTTTAAGAATATTAAAACAGGCTTTGCAGGGAAAAATCTAACATATGCAAACAATGGCCACAGTGTCTCCATATTCCCGTACCTTCAGCAAAGCATTAATGCAAACTTCTACTGTCTGTCTTCACTTGACCAGTTTGTAATATATAGCAACAGTGGCTGCTAGCCATTGTAATGGCCTCACATATTCATATAAGAGGTATTCCTAAGCCTACTGCACTACTGAGGAAACTGTGTGAATTTTGTGTATGTAAGGTTCTCAAAGCCACGCAGCACAGATGACACCACCAGAATCCAGGACACTGTAACGCTGGGTACCTTGGTGCTAATTCTTGGTGACAAATGTTACTTAAATTATAATCTTTTAGCATTTCTATGAGTCTAGTAGATGATCCTTTCTAACACATTATCCACAGAAATCATGATAAAACTTGACGTTAACTCTGGAACTTTAAACATCAGCTTCTCTGTTCCAGCTCTCTTCTTGTTTTTAATATTCACATCACCAAGCCAGCTTCCCTGAGGTCCTCTCCAGTCCTCCCTTGTCTCAGGCTGCTTCCAATATGTGTATATTTACCCACAAGCTCAAATCCAGCTAGTACCTCCAAACTCTCAATTTTCAACTTGCATTTGTCTACTTCTAGCTTACCAAAATACAGACCTGCAATGAATATTACATCTTCCCTATCCTTCACACTGTAGTCTTGGGTCCCAATTCTGTCTGTCTAGTCTGAGGAGACGCCTCAAACTTTTCTCTTTATTCTGCCTATAGACAGAGAGGGGCAAAGAACAGCAGGTACCATGTGAAGGTACAATTCTGCCTGGAGATACAATAAATGAAAAGGAATAGTTAAACGGACTCCTATGATGAATGTGGAAGTGTTGACACCATCACAAGAATACAAGAGATTAAAAAGGCCAGACGGAAGCAGAAACCATCCAGGTCATATGCAGAAACTCTTGAAAGCGTGTTGCATCACAGGTTTTAGATGGGAAAGTGGCACAATTGGGATGTATTCTCAAACAAGAGCAGATTTTGCTGGAGGCGGAGGCCAGTAAAACCCAAGGGAATCTTGAAAGAGGCAGCCACTGAACAGTGTCCAACCTGAGGCACAGACTGCAGAGGGAAAAAGAGAGGCCAGAGGGGACACAGTAATGGTACCGCCATCACTCTGGGAGACATAGCTCTTAGTTCTACCTCCCCTGATACCAGGGCATGTCATAATTATTTCCTCACTGGGGCACTGAAGGAGCAGGCTAACTATGCTCATTCCATTTTGCAATTCACCAAATAATTCTCAACTCCGGACCATCTGATAGTGAAAACCACCATGTCATTTCCAGGCTTATGCCTTTTGACTTATCATCTCCTGGACAGAGAACTATGTACCCAGAGTTCCACATGAGAAAGCCTTGACTCATGCAGTTACCCAAAACCTGTTCTTCCTTATGGTCAAATTTGCTTCAACTCCAAAGGAATCAAATATTAGGTAGAGTTTCTTTAAACACCACCTCTCTCCCATGCATTCATTCTCACTGGATTAGAACTGGCTACTGACCAGAAGTTGGGACCTGGCCAGTGGAGCCTGACATTCATAATTTTCATTCCTTTCTTTTTAGGCTATCTTTTGGATGAATCCCGACTTTTGTCCTCTTTCACCAATTCTCTCTTTAGTTAAACCTACTTTGTGTGTTTTATTCTTTTAAATAACTGGTACACTATACCTTATATTTCATTTGTATTTGTACTATTTCATTTCTAAGGTTTCTAGTTTGTTTGCCCTTGTGCCTACATATTCTAAGTTGACAACCACCTACTTTGTGTCCACTTTCTTTGTTTTGGAGTTCTTATGCCTCTCATATAAAGTTCTTCCTGTAACAGTACTTGACGTGGTGCTGTTTTTCAGTTGTCCTGGGCTGCGCTCCTCAACACTGACAAGCAAGGGCAACAGGTGTCATAACGAGGAGGAGAAGTTTCCTACAATGGCTGAGGGGGTGGGGAATGTAGGAAGACACACAGTTTCAGCAGAAAGGATAAGGTGACCTCCTTACCAAAGAAAGAGAAGAAAAGTGCCCAGGGGCAGCAGGAACCATGGAGTGGAGAATGTTTAAAACTGAAGTACCAGAGATCCCAGGAAGGGCAAGACAGACCAGCAATGTATAGTCATCTATATGTATTAGGAGGTCGGCATGACAGCTAGAAATTAGAAGCACCCTGTCATCAATGAAGACCTGACAAGTCCAAACAGATTACCACAAGCTTGTCCCATAGTCATGATGGGAAAGCCCACATTGGTCCTCATAAGGCCCTCACAAGTATATTTAGAATCCTTAATGAAGACAAGGAAAATGATACCCTCTCAAAAGCCATTCTTTTTTCACAATTGTTCTACACTGTCCATACAGATAAACATAGAGAATGCTAGCATCATCTCTCTCCTTGACTCAACTAATACATCTTTGAGTTGTGGCTCTGCCGTAGGCCAGACACTGTGCAGGCACAAAGCACACTCTGGAATAACGTAGAACATCATACAATGGGCTTCAAGGATGGTGAGCGGTGTGCTTCATGGTGTTAGAGGTGCACATAGCAAAGGTCTTCATCTACCTAGTGTGAGGAGCCGGAAATGACCTCTTTCTGGAATTTATACCTCTGAGATGGAAGAATGAATGTCAACCAGACAGAAGCAAGGAATGAAATAACCAGTTAAGAAAGGTGGTATTTATAAAGGCTCTAAAGATGGAAGGTCTCTGTGTCAATGCAGGAAAGAATGTGACATATGATGACAGACATAAGGAAGCAAAAGTGGCCCTAAGAAGGCTGGCAAAGCCCATAAGGGATGAAGATACAGGTTCCAGAAGCCACAGAGAGGAGAGACGATGGGCAGAGTCGTGAACCACTTAAGAAAGAGGCTCTATAGCCCTAGCTCTTAAGGAACTGTGGGAGATGGAAGGAGTTGTCATCATGATAGACACGGCATTGGCTGAGAAGACACACTTAGAAATGATGGGTGCTGGAAACAAGATGAGCAAGCAGGAGTTTTACTTCCCATGGCTGCCTTTTCCTCCGCAGAGCTCTGGACACACTTCACCCTAGTCACATGCCCCTGGGGATAAAGTACATGCTGTCTTTATTTACTAAGTGCAAACTCTATCATTCTGGGGTCACAGAGTCCTTCCAAATGAAGTAAGTGTGTGTGTATCTGTGTCTGTTTGTCCGTGTCGTGTGTGTGTGCGTGTGTGTGTATGTGTGCATCTGTCTGTGTGTGTCCGTGTGTATCCCACCAGACACTAATCTCTAGCTAATCTATTTTTTAAGAGGAAGGACTAGGCATAACATACACCAAACATTGCAGAAATAAAGAAGGTTTTAGTCACAAAGTTTTAGTCAAACACTATTGGATCCCAAACTCTGCCTGAGTTGCCAAAACTTCCCTAAGCAATGATCTTATGGGAAGAGGCAAGTCGGCAGAACGCCTTTCCACCTACCTAGAAAGTGTACTAAATGTAAGCTATTCTTTAAACGGAAGAGCAGCATGGATGTTGGAGTTCACTCTTGCCCAATTAAACTCTGCTTTCAGAGGCAAGAAATACATTGGTTGTCTTTCTTTTCCTATACATGTAATGTTCTAAGATCATATGAAGTTCTATAGAATATCCTATGAGAGAGAAAGAGAAAGAGAGGCCCAGAAAAGGAAGTACCCTAGTTATTTTATTTTAAAGGAAGTTTAAGAAATAGATGCTAAGTTACCAAATTCAAGCATTGCAACAATCAGATGAGGGATAACTTCCCCCACCAATAGCATTCTAGGTCAGCACAAATGCCTAACGTAATAACGTAGACTTATCACACATTCCTCACTTGGTGTCAAGTGAGTTCTTGAAGATGTTCTGTGTGTGCTCTATAAAGTAAGAAGAGGCTCAGAATTATTAGGACACTGTTATTGATGCAGAAATGGAGGCATTGGCTTTAAGGGAGACATTGAAATTTACTGTGGGAGCTAGACACCATTGCCAGAAGACTCTGTAAATGTCCAGGACCTCACAATAGTGTTTTCCAAATGCAACAATAATCATGAGATCATCCCCCAAAGGAATTTAATAAAAAAAAAACAGTAATCTATGGACCTTGAACCACTCATCCATCCTTTCTGCATTTTCAATGACTCCTGGGCAATCTTGATGCAAAGCCAAGGTAGGGAGCTTTTCATCTGGTTCATTTTCAAATAGGAAGAAATTCTATCCACTGACCAGGGATATTTGGCAGTGTCTAGACACTTCTGCTCATCACACTGCAGGAGAGGCACCACTGGCATCTAATGAGTAAAGCCAGGATGTCATTAAAATGCCAGGAGGCACAGGACAGCCCCCACAACCAAGAATGATCAGGTCAAAGCGCCAGAGCTGAGCATCTAACCCAGGCACTCAACAAAAACACTGCAAGGAAATCCCAGGACTGCTAGTGTCTGCAGCACAGGTTAAAAAGCAGTTCTCTCAAAATTCTGTCTGATTGTCTTCATTCTTTGTTATCAAGAGCCCCATCTGAATTCAGGTGTTTTTATTTGGAGCTCAGTATCTACCAGTTGCCTTTGACCAGGCAGTCAGTGTTTACACAGCTTGGGATTTGCAGCTTTCCAAGCTGAAGTGTCGGTTTAATGTATTCAAGAAGTTTTTATTACTGGTTCCAGATTTGCCTAAAACATGAGATGCTCATTCTATTCTGTGTAATAGGAGAATGAGAACTGGCTGCTAATGGCTGCAAGTTAAGCAGAGAGCTGAATGCTTATCTCACAGTGTCATGCAAGCAAGGAAGGACTCAGGAATACTGCCAATTCTTCCTTACAAAATTGGAAACTGCTCCTGGTCACACCCAGGGGAAGTGTCAAGCCCGACTTTGAGTCCAATCAGTCCCCACCAAGTCCATACTCTTAAGCACCCTGCTAAGCTGCCTGCCCAGGAGCCCAGCTCCTACATGCTAGCCTGTCAGGCCATAGATGGCTTTGCATGGTCTCTATTGTAATAACCCAGTCCAATGGGCAAACAGCCTCTGGTTTTTAAGCAAAGGCAGTCTTTGCTTTCTTAACTCAACCAGTCCCTGAAAATGTCATTGATAGCAGTGGAGCAGGCATACCTGTGACAGTGTAGCTTCTGTTCAAATCAGATTGCTGCTACTGGGAAGAATCATCAAGTAGGAACACAATAGAGAGGCTAATGCAGAACCAGCCAACAGAGAGACCTAGATTTACTAATGTCTGACTGTGCAGCCATGTTGAACAGTGCTAGATTCAATGCAGCAACTTTCTAGCAGAACACTCGAAGCCAAATTAATGAGGCTGTGAATAATTATGAAACAGGAAAGCTACAAGGAACTCTTGGGGCTATAGGAATATGACAAAACACTGCGTGCAGAGCACTTACGCTGCCTGGCACAGTGCATGCTGACTAGAGGGCAGCCATTATTATTACTATTGCTACTATTATGGGAAGGATCAGCAAAACCCTGAAATGCCAAGTACAAAATGTGAATGCACTTTACTTAATTAATGAGCTTTTTGAAAGGTCTAATCTAACTCAGATTTGCACCTACTGAATTATACCTTAAATATGCTATAAAAACACAGTAACTGAAGAAAAAACACAGACAATTTGAACGTGGTTACCTTAAAGCACATGTATCTGTGTTTCTTTTGTGGAACCAAACTTCCCACCAATATATGGAAAGGAATTCTTTTAAAGTGTGGCAAATGAAGAATAGCAACACGTTATTTTTATTGTAATTATTCAAAATTCAAGTCCATGGTGGACACACAAACAAGAGAGATCAGTGTGACAGACCCCAGGCCACAAGCATTCTAAACCACATGCTGACCACTAGGCGCTTCTAATCAATTTCAAGAGATGTGTATACATAAAAGAAATGTAAACTGCATTGCATATAGATGTATTAGCCGAAAAGAAAAGCAACAGGCAGTGAAAATGGCTAAAGAAACTAGAAGGTTGGCAACAGGACTGTATCACAATATGTTCACAAAAGGGCTGGGTAAGGACGTGGATCTCTGCAGGAGCTGGGATTCACAGCAGGGGCAAGCTAGGCAAAACGCTGGGAGGGAAACCTGGAGAGATGAGGCAGGCTATGAACACACAGGGACACATGTCTAAAGAATCAGTATTTACTAAGCAGGAGGGGACTTCAAAACTGCAGATATCTCGGATACAGATTGCTTGGGGGAAACTACAGGACTATGAAGCTATGCTTAGGATTCTGATTTGAGGCTCAGGATCACCAGAAAATCCCATAATCAACTATAATCTTTTTTTTCTTTAGGATATTGCACTTTTCTCAAACAAAATCCTTCTCTAAATCATCCAAATGGGAAAATGGGGCAATAAAAATTCGCTCTGGCAGGAATGAGCAAGGAGGCCTTGAAAATCCAGGAACCAATTAAGAAGGACCAGTCAAATTAAGGCTGGAAACCACGAACATCTCATCCATTGTGTAGGAGTTTTCTTCAGATGGAAACAGTCCATCCTGCAGAGAAACTCCTTAAGATAAGAAGTAATAAACAACTCAAAATAGCTTCAGGAAGTCCCTGAAACTTACCAGATTTACCTGACCGTTCCCTCCCTAGAGTAAACAATAAAGACTGCTTGGGAGTTCTCTCAGAAGTGCCAAGCTGCAAAGAAAACTCTTAACTCAGCTCAGAAGCCTGAAAAAGCAAGGATCAGCCAAACTGCCTGGAAGACACAAGGACAAGCTGAGCTGCCAGAGATTTGGATACTAAGCCACCAGGAGAGGACACTCTCAACCTGTTGAGCTGCCTTCATGCTGTGCAACGAGGCCCAGGTCTCTAGCCCTTATGAAGCCATGATAGCGTTAGCTTTGGGGAGGCAGCTGTCTTTGTGTCATCCCTGCTTCTGTAAGTGACCTAATAAAACTCATCGTTTTACCAAGTTGGACTTCAGTGGTATCTGTACTTAGGTCTGTTGTGGGCTACCTATCTGGAATGAGTAGACAGATGTGTAGGGTTTTCCCAAGAAAAGTCTGTCACATAACATCAGCACCCTCTTGGTCTTGATCAGCTGGGTAGCAGCCTCACACACACTTAGTGAAGATGACTGGCCCCTCACCTGACCTGCAAACTCTCATTGTACAAAGTCCATAATTTGTACTCAGACACTGGACCATAATTTGTACTCAGACACTGGACCCCTTTTCTTCACAATTAGAGAATTCCATCAACCCCTGTATTCTTCTAAAGATAAGTTAAGGTTTGTGCATGGAAGTCATCCCTCCATCAAGCAGAGATTTGAAAGTGGTGCCAGATAATAGTCCACACTGGTGATGTGAGCAGGTATCACTTAGGCATGATGTTTAACATTTTAGAGACCATGCAGTTAAGACCAAAACTATCCATCCATGGTAAGCACATAGACCAGAGGGCTGAGGATAGACAAGATCTGGACAGAAGTAGACTAGGATCAAGGAGGAAACTTAATACAGAATAAACCAGCAATGAAGTCTCTCCGGACTGATATCTGAGGATACGGGTTCAGGAGAATTCTGCGTAGTATTACCAAGAGGGAGAAACTGAGGCTAAGGGAAGACCATTTGACTGAAACTAGTAGATACTGTATCTGTAAGGCCAGCTTCAAAGGAGAGGGAAGTGCTGTTCATCCACGAAGGCACCGTGACAGGGTAACCAATATACTGAAAACATCAAAGTAAGCACGGGAATGGAGAAACAGTAAGTTAAGGACTAGTCAGAGCTGCAGGTAATGGGACAATTTCCCACGCTAGGAATCAAAGAGTTTGCTGTTGGAGAAGAGAAAAGTCTGTAAAGAGGAGAGGTACTGGACAGGACAGAAGGTTAACAAATAAAAGGCTATTAAAACTCACAAGAGACAGGGCTGGCATAGTCTGAGAGGCTGGAGAAGGAAGAAGCACCCGCCCCTTCTCCATCTCTCCTGGAAAAAGAAGACAGCTGGGGAGAGAGAAGGTGCTAAGAGTCAATGTCATCACATAGAAACACAGGCCACATTCTCAGGCACAGCAATGACGCTTTGCTGGCTCAGTGTCTGGCAAAGAGGAAGTGGGTGGGTCACAGGCAGGAGATGCTGGAGCTTGAAGAGTGTACCAGGACCCGAAGAATGGCTGTCTAGAAGTGATGGCGGTCAGTGTGCAGATGTCCCCCCAAACACAACAGGTGTCCGTGGAATATGGCTGAGCAGAGCTGAGCCCCTGATGAAATAGCCACCACTGAGGAGACTGCTCCTCCTCCGACCCATTAACGAAATGCTCATACATCAAGTAAGAATGGGTCACTAGACACTGAAGAAGCAGGATTCAGCATGGCCACAATGCAACAGCTGTTTCTCAAATTGTAGAGTTGCTCAGAAATGGTGGGTGGAGTAGTAGGGAGCCAGAGACTGTTCTACAGCTCAGACTGCCTGCGTATCCAGCTAGTAGTTTCCTGCTGCCAGGTAATGCCTCCCACTTGCCCTCCAGTTTTTCTCTACCATCCTAAATGATTGGAAAATGAGGTAGGACAGGTTCAAGTTGGCTTTCTGGTGCTGTTCAGGACATGCAGGTGAAAAGGAACTAGACTATATCATGGACACTTGCTTAAAATAAGAGCAATAATGGTTATCTTGGCAATTAAGACTTTGACCAGGCAATAAACTACATTGTCTTCATACATTTTCTTTAACCTTTGCAAGAACAAATTATTATGCCCCTCCCACTTTTTCAAGAAAGATAAAGAAGGCTCCAGGAGGCAAACTGAGTTAGTCCAGAAATCAGGGCCCTGGGACTGCTTAGCTTGGAATGTGTTTATTCTGTATGAGCTGAAACTGTGGTGGTATTTTATTTGTGCTCTAATAAATAAAGCTTTCCTGGAGATCAGAGAAAACCCAGCCATTATATTAAACATAAAAGTCAGGCAGTGGTAGCACATGCCTTTAATCCTATCATTTGGAAGACAGGGATCTGTCTGGATCTCTGTGAGTTCAAAGTCACACTGAGAACAGAGTCAATTGTGGTGACACATGCCTTTATCCCAGCACTAACTATAGAGGTCTGGAGGTCTGTACAGATATATAGGAAGTGATAGGGCTGGGCAGGAAGAGGAAGTGATTTAGCTGGATGAACAGAGCAAATGAAAGAGCAGAACAGAAAGGCATATAGGCGTGGGTATACAGGAAGTAGCTCTCTTTTGGAGAATGAAGTGTCAGTGAGGTGAGGTTAGCTTGTGGTCTTTCCTATTCCTCTGATCTCTCAGGTTTTCACCCCTATATCTGGCTCCAGGTTTTTATTTAATAAGACCTTTTAAGATTCGTCTACATGAAACTAAGCCTGTGGTGGTGGTACATGACAGTGGAGCCTTTGGTAGGTGACTAGGTCGGGAAAGCAGGGGAGTCTTTGGCCAGAGAGTCGGACTGTGCAATGGGCTATGGGAGGAGTCATAGAAGAAACTTTTTAAAAACAATAGGTCCTATCAGATCCTCAATCACCATTGCCTTGGATTTCCAGCCTCCAAAAAACAGGAGCAAGAAGTTTCTGTTTATTACTCCATCTAAAGTACTTTTTTTCCACAGCTGAAACACCAAGCAAAGACTCTTCCAGGTCCTAGTCCTGCTCTGCCCCTGCATACATCTATACTGTACACCACCACCACCACCCCATGCACTACACTGCCACTCGGGAAGCACCTTTGGCCAGATGCTCAGCTTCCACAGACACACAGTATTTATTAGGTGAAAGGTAACTAAAATAGAACATGTGGCGTCACTGTAGCTTCTGGGTGTCCCAACAACCACCCTCCTCAGCCTCACACAGCCTGGCTGGAACAGAGTCAGGCATCAAGACAGTGGATAACTTTGGAACGTGTTATGTAGTACAACAAAGCCAATTCACCAAAAGATCCTAGGGACTCTCCCTGCTGAGTAGAAACATGGAAGAGTCTGCTCAAGACTGACAAAGAATGTAAACAAGTCCACTGTGAGCAGATGTCCTCACACAACAGGTGTCACTGGAGGACAGCTGAGCAGAGCCGAGCCCCTGGTAACTACCACAGTGGAAGCTCCTCCACCAGGGTTCATTGGTGAAATGTCCATCACCGGGTAAAGACTGGTCACGAGGCACTGGAGAAGCAGCATTTAAAGACAAGCTCACCCTAGCCCAGTGGCTATTTCTAAAACTGTAGGAAGCCTGGTATAGATTCACTGGTGCTTGTTATATTAATTGTAATTGCTGACAGAATGAAAATCTCTGCAGCTAGCCACTGCACATTGTATAAACCTCCTGGATGATTCTAGCACAAGTCCAGGGACCTCTGCTCAGAGTTGAGACAATGACAGCATGGTGTGGTAGGAGGAAGACCACAGAACAGCAAGACCTAACCCAAACTAAAAAACCCTGTTAGTGAAAACCCTGTTAGTTATCCAGGCTTAAAGGAAGCAACATGCTTACCAGCATTTCTGCTAGCATTCAATGGGCAAGAGTCAGACAGTATGATCCTTATCAAATGATGCAGAAAAGCAGGAGAAACTCCAGGTAGTCATCCTTTCAACTACTCAGTGCATGTGCAAATGTTTCCAAGTCTCATGCCAAGTTCTCATTTTATCAGGAAACAGCATCTGACAGCCACACTGACTGCTGTGGACGGGCTGCGATCCAGCCAGGCAGGAAGAGCCTGGGTTCCTCATTCTGATTCTGCCTCCATATGGAACTGCCAGGAGGACCATAATTTAGACAGCCATTTAAAAGTTAAGTCTTAGGAAAGGAAGCCTACAGTCATGTCCTGGCCCATCACTGACTGGCAAGTAAGTCAGCTTCTCTGAACTGCCATGTTCTCATCCACAGCACTGGAATAGTGAACAAGAATGAAACAAAGCCATATGAGAGCTCCCTGACACACCACCCTGAAAAGGACACAATACCATTTCTCTGGTACTTTAGCCCAAAGTGCAAAACTCAAATCTAATAGATAAGATGTACCACAGAACCCCAAACTGAAGTGCTTTCCATAAATATGCTTTCCAAAACAGCTGTCAGAAATGACTAAAGAATTATTTCAGACAATGGAGACCAAAGAGGTATAATAATAAATGTAGTTTGTGATCTTGGGTGGGCCATTAACTAGCATTAAAAAAATGGCTATAAATGGCTTTACTTTAACTGATAAGATAGGAACATGGACTATACACTGTATGTTATGTGATTATGGACCAAGTACCTGAAATTATGTGACAATGTTAATGTTAGGGAACACTAAATACAAGGGAATAAATGTAAAAGCATAGAACCTTTGCAATTTTTATAAACCTAAAATTGTTCCAAAGCACAAAGATTATTTTCTTTAAAAATTGTTGAAACTTGGGCCTGGTGTGGTGGCACATGCCTTTAATCCCAGCACTTGGGAGGCAGAGGCAGGCAGATCTCTTGTGAGTTTGAGGCCAGCCTGGTCTACAGAGTGAGTTCCAGGATAGGCTCCAAAGCTACACAGAGAAACCCTGTCTCAAAAAAAACAAAAACAAAAACAAAAAAAAATTAAAAAAATTGTTGAAACTCATACACACAGACAGCAAAGACCATCCCCAAAGCAGAGAACACTACGCTGACTCCCCAGGCAGCTGGAATATGTATCAAAGGCTGCCTTAACACAGAGGACCACACATTCCACCAACCACGGTTAGATCAAAACCGAATAGTTCATCAGAATCACTAAGTGAGAGTCTCTTAGAGTAAACCGGTGGCTTTAGTGATTCTAATGTGCACCCTGGCTCAGGTACCACTTGTCACTCAGCTATAAGCAAGGATAGCCTGGGAATCTTGTTAGCATGCATATCTGGGTCAGTGGTCTAGGTAATACCCGAGAACCTGCATTTCTAAGGCCCAAGCAGCTGTTCCTGAGGCCCACATGCTGGTGAAGCACAGCGACAAGGCAGGATGGACCTAGATGCCGGCCTCAGCAGAGCACAGGCCTGCTGGGAGTGACACAGCAGCTCCTACTTTAGCTGTCATTCTCTGGGCCAACCACACCTAGTCCCACCCACATTGGGTCTATGTCAAATACCACCAGAGAGTCTTTTTGAAAGGTAAGATGTGACCAGTGCCATGCAAAGCTGACGTGAAAAAGGGTGAGTGTTGGCTGCCTGACCCCTGCCCAAAGCTATGGGGCACGTGTGCTGTACTTGCAGGAGCTGTTTCTCCAGTGACCTCAGAGGACAGCTAAGACGACAGTGAGGTGCTTGCTGCTTTGATGGCCGGTTTTTAACAGTCTGCACAATGTAACACTTCTTGCATGCAAATTCAAGTCCGCTTATTCTGGTTTGACCTGTGGAGTTTGTTTTGATTACTCCTTTGAATCCACACAACGCCATGTCACTTTTGCAGTGATCTCCAACCTGATAATAAAATCTGACCAGAAAAAGAACTGTGGGTATAATTATAAAGTAGTATCAAGAATATAATGGTTAGAGTTGCCATGGTATTCTAATCAAAAATATAGACCACCACCATGCTTCCTGAACCCTGCAAGTGTAAATTAAGTCTCATCTCTCTTCCTTCCAATCACTTGTTCCAGAATGATTTCAGCGAAATGAGAAGAGACCAACTTCCCTGGGCAATCCGTAATCAAAGAATGAGAGCCATACCACATGACTTGTCAGGCATCCAGGCTCACAAGTGAAATGATTCTTATGAACCCCCTTGATATTTTTTTCATTCAGTATATGTTTTCTGGTTCTGTATTATATTCCAGATAATGTGCTAGACACTCAGTGAATTTTATACCAGTAATAAAACTATGATTGACTGGGATCCAAGACCAAGCCCCTCTGTGCTAATTTTATTATGAAGCTGTTACTACCACAAAATACTTGTTGGTTCTTCTGAAGATAAATAAGTTTTTTAAAGTAAGTTTTACGTTGCCCATATTAGATCAATCTACCCACCCATGAGTCCCTGCAGGTAGGATGGGACAGCCCATCTGTCCTAATGCTCAGAGCTGAGTGTGTCCCTCTGGGTGGTATCACCACTGCTTCAGACAGGAACCCAGCATTGACACAGTCCAGCAGATGGGGCAAGACTGCAAAAGCCCCATCCACTGCCACTGTATCGACTGCACGGCGGTAATTACTGCCCAGATTTTACAGCCCTTTAGAGAAGGAAGAAGAGGTATCCAAAGTCTCCAGCCCCTCAGTGTGGAGAGGAAAACTGTTGTGAGCCCTCCGGTTCTGCCTGCCTTACTCACCTGGTCAATCTCCATGAGTTTAGGGTAGGCTCCAGGCCATTCTATAGCCACTTTCACGATATCCGCGGGCGGCGGCATTGTGCAACCGATGAAGTCCGAAGCCGGTGGAAACAGGGATCCTACTGCGTGGACGGTCACACGTGTCTATACCTAATGAGGAATGACAAAAAGAAAGAAGTAGCTCAGCACGGATGCAAGGCGAATTTGCTTCATCACTTCCTGTTTTCACTGGTGTATGAGAAATGCTCCCCTTGGTGCCTGGGGACTGAAGCCACAGGGGCACAGTCAGCATCACCACAAGTCCCCAATGAAAGATGGAGTCTGTGCTAAAGCACTGGAGGTGAAGCCTCCAGCAGGCGCTGCCCTGGGGGTTCAGCTTGCCAGGTTTGCAGGAGCAAAGCAGCAGCCCCTTACCAACACGAGATGGAACCCTGCTCTCAATGGCGCTCTGGCCCGAATGAGCAGGGATCTCGCCCAGACTGCATGTAAACCTTGGCGCTCAACCGTCTCCGGAAGAACACATTGCCCAGGAAGTCATGGTCAGGAAGTAGCTTTTATTTAAAGCATTTTCTGTGTGTCACAAATAGATCTGAGCTATAGCAACCAGGATATCATGAGGAAGGAGAAATTCCCCAGGAGTTCACACATGCTCACACTCCCCCCACCACCCCCACCAAGGCCAGTCTTCCAGAGGGAGAATACACACGCAGGTAGCCTGGGAGCTGCCAGCAGAGCCTTGAATTCTGTCACAAAGGAAGTAATGATTTTCCTCTCCTGCCTCTCCATTTCTTTATCTCACTGACTATTCAATTGATAAAGCAGTGCTGTGATCTACCCTGTGTATGAATATACATTATGGAGACTCCCCAGATGTCACCCCACCCAACAGCCCTTTTTGCCCTAACCTGAACAAGCTGTTCAGTTATTGGTTCTCCTTCTGAATGTCCTCATGCATGGAAAACAAACAGAAAATGATATTTTGGCATTTCCCCTTTTCCTTCTACAAAGGCAGCATCCTGTACCTTTTTTAATGTAGTGCATCTTCCAGGTCTCCATTACCACACAGAGGCAAGACAACACTGGGTATACTCATTCTTTTCACAGCTGGTCATCGGGGTGTGCCCTCCCTGATGAGCCAGGTCCCTGCAGTGGGGTGATCCTGGGATTTCTCTCTTACCTTTGGTGTTACAAACAAGCCTACAAGGCATAAAACCATGCATATATAATTTTGTACATGTAAAAATTTATCCTTATAACAGAGTCACAGAAGTGAAATTGCTGGGCCAAAGAGATTATACTGTCGAAATTTTGATTGGCATCTCCAAAGTCCCTCTGTAAGGTTCTACCAACTTGCGCCTCCCTCCAGCAATGCCTGAGGCTGCCCGCTTGCTCACAGCCTCACCAACAGATGGAGTGTGTGCCAGCCTGAACACCTTGACAGGCTGAAAAACCCACACTTCAATGTACTTTTCAGCTTGCATTTTTCTCATTGCTACACATAATGATGGAAAGGCACACGTTCCCTTCCTTATACACTGTCCAAACTGCCCTTTTTCTGTGGGTCTTAGCCTATTTTTTTTTCCAGAAATACAAGCCTACATGAAGACTTTAATCAGACATGTCTTTGGTTCTTTATCAGACCAACAAAAGCCTTGTCTGTTTGTCTATTCTGATTTCCATGGCCCATGAACAGCACATCATAGTGATGACAGGGACGGCAGAGTTAATGGTGATACCTCAGTGATACCAGCAGCTGTTGAGTAATCAGCATCAGTGGAGCTGACCAGCAAATGAGGTAAACCCTAACAAAGCCTTTGCTCCTCCTGGCTAAGGAGAATTAGAAAGCTTGTTGTGGTGCTAATCAGTGGCACCCAGCAAGGACAAACCCACAAAGCAGTGGTTTAATCTTTCATCCACAGATCATTAGTGTACCTCCATCAGGTGCCAGACTCGCGGTCTGTGTTGAGGACACAGGTGCAGACCTAGGTGTTAGGTACCAACCAGAGACAAAAGAACGGGGAGGGACTCACCAGCACATACTGGTATTGGTGATTTTGAGGTGGCAAGGACATGGGGTAGACACAGGGATGACAGCTGCAAACAGGAAGGGAAGGGAAAGCCTGACTGAGGCTGCAAGAGTTTGAGTAAAGCAGGCCCTGTGGCCAGCCAAGAAATCACTCCCTGGACTAGGAAAAAGTAAGTGCAAAAACCCTGAGGCTGAAACATTCCTGGAATAATCCTAAAATAGGCAAGTCCCTGAAACCAATTAAGACCAGGCAAAAGAAGAAAAAAGAAAGCTTCAGGGAGCAGTCGGCTCATAACATGCCCTGCACACACTCTCTTTCACCATTGGTTCATGAGTTCTAGGCAAGAAGTACCTGCTTGTGTACAGCTATTTATTCATAATGGCGTGCATTATGTTTGAGTAGCTTAACATTTTCTAGGGTGATATCCTGAAGAAATAATTATTAAAACAACACCAAGTCTCGTTTTGTTTAAAACTGCTCAAAGCTGAACGCAATAGGGGCTTATTAAATAATTCGTGTCTCATTCGACTCCAGCCTAAGCTAAGGATGGGACTGGCTCTGCACAGTCTCTGCCCCGCTTGAATACTTGAGGACATTCGGGACACAAACCATATCAGCCCCAAATCACTTCAACTGAGGATCCTCATCCACACACAAGGCCTAGAATGAAAGGGAAGAAAAACGCTCTGACACAAACACAGGCTGTGTGCATATCACGTAACTGGATTCAGAACGAAGAACACCCGATCCTGGGGGTCCAGACACTAGATGGCAGAAATAAGAGTGCACTGAGCACCCCTCCACCTCTCCACGAAACAGTCTACAATTACACAGGAAGAAGTGACTTAACCTTCTAGGAATCAAAGGCTGGCCTTGTTTTCTCCCCACTTTAACTGGCCTTTATTCCTGGGAGGAAAACCTGCTGAACAGGTGAGAACACAATCGCAGGGCTCTCCAGAGTCTCCCTAGGGAGGAGGAGAGCAGCATTCACAAAGCAGCCATTGAAAGGAGGAAGCTGGGGACTTCCCTGGCTTCCTTCCTGGGCTAGCTAGTCCTCATGGGCTCTCCCTGAGGTGACAGCAGCAGGAGCAGGCAGGGAAGCACCCTGGAGCCACAACTGTGGAGTGAGCAACCCTTCCCACATTCCCCTTCCCCCACAGGAACTCCTCCTGGCCTATCTACACACCGTCTCCACTGCTCCAGAGGGTGATTTGGGCAGTATCACAGTAGCTTTGGCTTTCTGACACTTGACAAAGGTAAGACCTCTGCCAGAACTCTACCCTGTGCACGGTCACAGGGTTGGCAGCATCTCAGACCACTCCTCACTACTAAAAGTTAGCAGCTCCCCTTAATCATGAGAGATTCTGAGGCAGCGAACCCTCTGAGGGAGTCACCGCTGTTCAGGAGAACTATCAGGAGAACAGGGCAGTACCATTAGAACTACACAGGAGAACAGTCTTATTGGCTTTGCAACAAGTATCAAAACAAAGGCCAAACTGCCCCAATTCCAATTTCCAGATGGAAATACACTTTTGAAATCTCGACCCAACAAGTTTGGTCTCCCAGTGCCCTTTGCTCCCCCGGGCAAAGCATGTGTGACACTTGACACTTGTCAGTTCCTTCCAGCATGCTAGAACACCCTAAAGGAAGACCCACATCACGTGCACTTACACACCCAGGTCACATTGTCATTTGTGGCTGTCAGATGACCCCATCTGCTTCATGACTAACCTTTCATGAGATCTACCAACAAAGGAAAAACTAAGCTTATCACACCCCACATCTCCCAAGGAATGTGCAGGTTTCCTGACACTGCCCAGTTAATACAATCATCATGAACAGTCTGGTATAACAATTCTTACTCAGACTGAAATCTGAGGATCACTGAGGGCAGAAACAATAGGGGAAACAGCCTATGCAGCTGGCTAGACATCCTAACCACTGCCTTCCAAGGTAGCTGTAAATCTCTGGAGTCATCCAGGAGTGGGTGGAGAATTCTAAAATGCCCTGCTTGCCTGCTATATTCACTTTATTCCATGTGTAATACTAAGAGTCTGTGGCCTTAGCACACACATTCAATAGCTTGCTTATGCTTGGGTATGTGAGATAGAGTCTCTTCTTACTAGAAAGTCAGTTACTAAGGGTCCCATCTTAGTTATATGTGGTTCTATTACCACTGGCAGGTCTATTCTATCCCTGAAAGTCTCCTTAAGTCCTGTTTCTAAGATAAGGGACAGAAATCACTCCATTCTTAACTAGATGTCTGTCTTGCTTTCCAATTCATCACAGTGAAAGAATCAGACAGTGGAGGACAGGGTAGAACACGGGACAAGAACGTGAAGCAGCGGAAGGAAGGGCCCACCTCAACCCTTCTCTCGTTTTCTCTGACCTACTCATAGACATTAGTTCTGGTGACAGAAAATGGCTTTATAATAACGACTATGGAGAGAGCCAAGAGGGAGCCACTAGCCTTGTTTTTAAAAGGTTGAGTGGTTCCCATTTCCTTTTGCCTTGGGCTATAGAAAGAGGAAGGGGCTCCCACAGAAAGCAGCCTCTGTTCACTCTGAGGCCTACCCCATCTTCCTGGACCTCTCTAGCTTTCATGTTTGAGGTTACTGCCTCATGTAGGCCCTGTACCTCAAGAAGTCTCATGGCAGACAGACTGGGTTTGAAAAATCTTTGTTCTCAGAGCTCCATCATTCTATTCCCAACAGACTCATACCATCTTATTATTTGCTATGCTTTAAATAACCACAGAGTTGGGTGCTAGGAGCACAGTCCCCAGCTGTGGCACTATTGGGGACAGAGTGCAGAAGAGGTGGGGCCTAGAGAGAGAGATGAGGCATGACTTGGAAGTTATACTATGAAGGTTATACCTAGTCTCCTCCCTCACACTCACTTGCCCCCTCCTGCCCTTTCTCTCTTCTCCCACTCTGGCCTTCCTGGTGTGAGCAAGTTCGTTCCACCATGGTGTTCTTCCTCACAACAGCATAGAAGCAACAGAGCCAACTGACTGTGGACTGAAACCTCTGAAAGCATGACTCAAGTTAAAAGAAGGGAAATCTTGCCTTGTAAACTGTTTAGTGCATGCCTAAAAGTCTGACTAGCAACACCCCTACTGTACAACAATGCAGTAATGCAGTGATGCAGTGATGCAGTAATGATACAGTGGGGACAGGGTCTGTCACCCAGCCTCAGTCACTGTTTTAAGTCCCAGACTTGCTGAGCCCTGCCTCTGTTTCTCCTCTGAAACATATTTCACAAAAGACATTCTTTTTGGTAAATCATATGGATAAACAGTGACTAACATGGTACTCCATGGAGCCGAGAGTGGAATATGCATCCCCCTACACTGGAGAGTTCCAATGGACCGCATACAGTGGAGGTTGATTCTACAGATTGATTCCATCTCTATCTGTGACCCGATGGTCATTCTTAGGTCTCAGAAGGTCAAAAAGGAAGGCCTAGAGAGCCCTAGAGAGCAGGGAATGCTGTGGAATACGTAAACATTCAGGAGAAAGTGAAGAAAGGGAGAGACTGAATCAGAGTGTCAATGCTGCTGACAGCAACCATGAGCAGTTACGTCTTTGTAATGACAGCGGCCATTTACTTGCCATGAGAGGAAGTGTGCTATTACCTAGTGTTGCCCTGCAATACGATGGAAACTTGAACAGAAAATCTTTCCAGCATCTTGATTTGTCATCATGAATGGTAGAGGACAGGTGTCAGAAGGGAACAGTGGATGAGAGCTGAGGAGTCAAAGGCTGAGTACATTCTTCTACTTAACTCTTTGTCACAACTCTGTGCCATGGGAGTTGTCATTTGCTGTAAATAATGAAAACACTAAATCTTGGTGAGTTTAAATTATTTCTTCCAAACGTTTCCACATTCTGAGGAAGAGAAGCCTTTTCCGTGGCAACTGTAATGGACTATGAACCCTCCATGCTGGTTCCTCTGATGAGGTCCTAACCCCCAAGACCTCAGGATGTGACTCTAAGTGGAGACAAGGCTTAGGAACAGGTAATGAAGTAAAATGAGATTTGGGGAAGAGCTTTCACCCAGCATGGCTGGCATCCGGATAAGAAAGAGGGCTGGCTAAGGCAGGCACACAGGAAAAAACATGTGAAGCTGTAAGCCCACGTGAGAGGCCTCAGAAGGAATCAACTCTGGGGACACTGGGATGCTAAGACTCTGTTCTCAAGAACTGCAGGAAAATAATTCCTGTCGTTTAGACCCAGGGAAACAGATGACTGTAACACCAAAAATGAAGGAACAGCTTCATAGAGAGGAGCTGAAACAGTTCTGCACTCAAAAACCACAATCGGGGCTTAAGTCAAGTAACAACCTGAGAAAGTGCTTGCAACAAAGAGGACCCAACAGCCCCTTTACAATAATCTCTCCTGAGTTTATTAGGAATACACTTGCATAGCCTAAAGAAAGTGAACAAAGCAATCTCTAGAAGAAGAGATGCATGATTGATACATACACAATGAGGTAATAAGAGGGATGAAAATCAAAATCATAAAGCCTGCCTGTCAATCATACTGATGAAAAACATTTATTGATTGATAATATGCAAAACATAAAAATAATGTTCATACACTTATTTATAAATAGGTAAGGTCTCATGTAGCCCAGGCTGGCTTCAAATTCACTATGTAGCCAAGAATGACCTTGAACTACTGATCTGTGCCACATTGTGCAGTGCTGGGGGTGAAACTCAGAGTTTCACGGTATTAAGCAAGCACCCTGCCCAATCAGGTCCATCTCTGGCCCTATTCATACAGGCTTACAATCAAGGGGGGTGGAAATCACAAGCAAAAGCTCTTTTAAAAGAAATACGAGGGCTGGAGAGATGGCTCAGAGGTTAAGAACATTGACTGTTCTTCCAGAGGTCCTGAGTTCAATTCCCAGCAACCACACGGTGGTTCACAACCATCTACAATGAGAGATGATGCCCTCTTCTGGTGTGCAGGCATACATGCAGAAAGAAAGGAAGGAAGGAGAGAGGGAAGGAGAGAGAGAGACACACACAGACAGACAGACGAGTTTTAGGCCGGGTGAGTGGTTGTGGTGCACACCTTTGATCCCAGCATTCAAGAGGCAGAGGCAAGCAGATTTCTGAGAGTTCAAGGCCAGTCTGGTCTGCAGAGTGATTTCCAGAACATCCAGAGCTACACAGGGAAACCCTGTCTCAAAATAAAAAAATTAAAAAAAAGAAGAAAAGAAAAAAAAGACAAGAACTTCAAACTCCACACAATTTAGAGTGACACATCTAGTCAAGAAAATTTCTAGTCTCACAAAGCAACTGCTGCAGGGTTTCTCAACCACAGCATCAAACCACGGGCATTTGGGACCACATGATCCTTGACAAACGTGAGTGTGTATCAGTGCACTGTGGGCGACTGACAGTGCTCCCCACCTCTGCCCACCAGAGGCCAGTAGCGCCTCCATCATGAAATAACAAAATGTCTTCAGGCATTGCCAACTGCCCCTTGGCGGCGGCAGGGTGCTGATTAAGAACTAGGGCACTAAAGGAGGTTGATGCTAATCTCACTTTTGAACTTTTGAAAGCACTCATTATGCAGACTAGCTTTACAAGTGGACATTGATAGTCTCAAGTGTATAAGAAGGAGATGAGACATAAAGCGAGAATTTGTTGAAGAAATATATGTGTTTTTTAAACTGCTAAAAGCCAATCGGAAAATGAATTCAATGTGAAAACATGAACACCTACAAAACAGGTAAAGACAGTATCTAACCCAAACACTTTCCGTCACACACAGCTGTAGGGAACTCTGTCCATCCCTGACACTACTGCTCCTTTGGGGTAGGAGGCGCCACCCCAATGGCTACTGTCTGACCAGTGATATTTGGGCCACATCTCTGGCACCAGTGGCTGGCACCAAGAACAGCTGGGACCCGAAGAAGTCTGTTTCTGGTGACTGCCCATCAGGTGTGAGAGAAAAGGGTCCTTTCTTTTCCTACCAAGGACGGGAAAACTAAAGCTGTCCGGGGTCCTGTGTCCTTCATGTGGGGCAAGAGTCTGTCTGTGTAAAGGCAGGAAGGGCAGCAGCCAATGAAGGCAAGGGTGGCAAAGAGGGTGTCAGGTCTGGGTCTTAACTGCCAAGTTTCCTGTTTCCATCACTTGCCAATGCTAATACCTTCCTAGATACAGGAACAAATGAGTTCCCTGTTTTGCTGTAAGTTTGAGCAAAGGTTCTATGTATGACTTATAATTGAACCTTACTCCTTTTTACTGCCCTGAGTTACTATCTTTTCATCAGATGACTATCATAAAACATAGTCCAGTTACACAACTAAAGCTTGCCACCCAGTAGTAATTGACTTGGTTTCTCCAGTTGTAGAGTTCCTACATCACCTAGTCCTCGGGGCTTAGGAGCTGTTTTTCCACTCTGGGACCGCTAACTGAAGTCATGCATGGATTTCTGGAATTAGTCTCACTCCAGAATCTCTCACACAACATGACTTCTCTGAGGTATTTATGAATGCAATGCCAGAAAAAGAAAAGAAATTTTTAAAAAAAGAGAGTCAAGGCTCTTGGAAAACACTAAAGCAAATAGTAGCTACTAAAAACTGCTATATGCACTGTATACTTTTCCTAACAATGTTCTGAAAAAGGTACCATTACCGACAAGACAACGTGTCCTACGTCTCACATCCACATATGCAGCCCAGCCAGTCAGAACATAGGCCACACCTGCCTGAGTCAGCAGCCCATGATGAAGTTACCATAGCATTCTTTGAAGGGCAGTAAGGGGGGGGGGGGGCTACTGTAGGACCTCTCAGGACTCTAAAATAACACGTGTCTTGTAAAATTTCCATATCCAATCTACAATATTTGCAAGTGTATCTGTCCAGATTTTTTTTTTCACAGACCATCATTTTGTGGCACTGACTTCTCATGGGATATTAGGAAATAATGAATCGAAGCTGTTTGCCTCCTTGGTTTCTCAAGAAAAGAGAACTGCTGAATAGATTTGGGCAGAAATCAACGGAATACAGCAGAAAACATTTTTTTCCTAAGTCCATACTGAATTATCATCACCTGCTAGAGAGACAGTCTCCAGGAAAGCCTCCCAAATCTTCCATGTAATTGTTTCCAACTTACAGAATACAGTCAAAATTCTGTTAACTACAGCTTCTGGGGTACAAATTAGGAGATGAGATGATAAAAGAATACTTTTATTTGTGGTTATCTTGAACCTGAGCACCTCACTTCCGGCTTTCATTGTGTGAAGGAGACTCCAGACTTGGACCAAAACCCTGCACAGCCTGCTTTCAACAACCATCCCTGTTCCCCACCTCTATGCCCCGCAGTGGGTATATGCCAGGCTGGGTTTCCCTTAAGATCAGCAACAGTCCATTCACGGTGCCTTCTGACAGTGGAACTTGAAGCAGGCAAATCCCTTTTGCAGCCAGTTGGGGTGTGGTGGAGAGGAAGAAAATCTGTGGCAAAGGTTCCTGTCTGTCTCCTCATCAAAAACTTGCTGTTTTCTGAGCTGGCCTGTTGCCTCTCCCTTCTGCCTTACATCAGCTTCAAAAAAGCCCGCCCAGACCTCAACACCAGCAGTACACAGCAGCTCCCCACAGAAAGTAGCTCCCGAAGAACCTCAGGAGCTAGAGACTTGCAAAAGACATGGTCTTGGGTAGAAGGACCCACAACACCAGACCTCTCCTCTACCCTTGCTCTATTAGTTTATGCCAGTTGCCCAAGGGTAGGAATCCTGTCTTATTCACCTCTGCAGTTCCAGGCTGCCCCAGATGGCATGGCTTAGAACTGCTCTAAGTTTTCCAGAACAAATGAATGAATCACTGGCTCTTTAAACACAAATGCGGAGACTGCTAAAAATGTGAAGGAATACTCAAGCCAATGACTTAGTTTTAAAATCCAGGTTTCTTGCAGAGAAACCCTCCAGCATTTTTTTTTCAAACAGCAACTATTCAGTTGTCCCCTTAGACAGAAATAGAAAGGAAGCCAGCCGCTCAGAGGTAAGAGAGGCCTATTCCAGATTCTTTTCCTCCTGTAGAAGTTCAATGGAAAACAGGATGAGACTGAAGCGGGCTGCTGGGCTCTTCCCCTCACTCTGGGCTCCCTGGCTTTGGGAATCAGCATTTCCACTGGAAAGTCCATTATTTTGCAAACTACTGCACACACTTCCTCTCTTGTTCTGGTTTTTCGGATATTTGCTTTTCAAATTCCCTTTTCCTCTGCTGCTCCCCTCCTCCCCAAAAGCCTGTCCCTCGGTGACATGCACACATTCCCACGTAAGAGGCAGAGCCAAGGCCCAATTCCCTATCTCAGAAGCCAGACTGACAGCCACAGGAAACACCGCAGTCTTTCCACCAGCTTTCAGCCAAGCACTCAAAGTTTCCAAACCTGCTGATCAAAAAAACAATATGTGAGACTTCTCTCTCCACCTCACTCAGGGACACAGAACTCTCCGCCCAGCATCGGATTGGTGGGGAGTGCTGGTCTCCATCTGATAGCTCTCACACACAAAACAGTCATCCTCAACAGCAAAGGCAACCTGATGACACACGAGCACACTTCTGCACTGCCTCCACCTCTTCCTCCTTCCCTTGGGCACCTCCAGTCTCATTCTCCACATAGGTACAGGTTTATCTGGGGCCACAGATGGACCTGGGTGCTAGCCCAAAGCTCTAGGCCTCTAAACAAGTCACATAATGTCTGACCCTCTGCTCTCATCTGCAAGCTGGACCAACATTGGCAGTGCTGGTCAGAGAAACACACCCCAAGCATGTTGCTCTGCACCCTGGAGACTTAGGTCTGAAGGTCACTGCCATTCCTCTGTCCCTGTTGTCCCTTCTCTGCTCCCTTTGTGCCCTGAAGCAGGCCACAGAAATGAAGAATCCTCTTCCCTCAGCAAGTCATAGACACTAGAACTTCTCTTCATCAAACCTACAAAGGCAATCCGGGAAAGTCATTCTCTCCCTTCTCCTTTCTTCCTGGGGACGATTATCTTTGTTTGCTTCTTGTTACTAGAGTAATTCCCTGACCAAAAGTAAATTGGGAAGGAAACAGTTTTTATTTTACACTTCAAAGTTGACAGTTCATTGTCAGGGAAGCCACTGAAGCAGACACCATGAAGAAACAGAGCGCACTGTCTTGCTCTCCAGGACTTGCTCAGCTGGCCTTCTTGTCCAATCCACCTGCCAATGGGCAGTCTCTCCCATTAATCAACAAAATGCCCACCGCTAGGCCCATGGGCCAATCTGATGGAGGCAATGCCTCAAATGAGGTTTCCCTTTTCTCAGGTCTGTGTCAAATTATCAACAACTAGCCAGTAAATCCATCACTCCTGAAGGGGCCTTCCTGAAACCCAGGAGGAAGGAGGGCAGCAAGGGAAACTAAAGAGAATCTGTAGAGTTCTACTGGGTCCGGTCCAGCAAGGCAAACTGTCTTCCTCAATCCTGTTTCACAAGCTGTCCACCCCCAAGCAAGCTGCAGAACAAGTTTTCCTTCAGTCTGTGGGTCTGGATTTCTGAAAACTCCTGTGACACACAGAACTTGGATGAACAAATGTTGTGTTTTTCTCTCCTTGTTACTTCTTTGTTTTTAATAGCATGCCAGCTATTGCTCATCAGAGGAGAAAAAGCATCTCTCACATGACACAGCTACAAAGATGAAATATTTATAAAGCAATTAGAGTAACACGGGCCCTAGTGTTCTTATTACCAGTCACAGGGCACATGGATGACCGAAACCTGAAGAACACACTAATAGTGTCATCTTATGGTGCACAGAGTTGTCACTGCCCAGGAACTCTTATACCATAAGAATCACAACACTGCTGTGGGATGATCCTTCTGTACACTGTGAATATGTACTCCTCTCATTGGTTGATAATAAAGCTGTTCTGGCCTATGGCAAGACAGGATAAGGTTAGGTGGTACAATTAAACTGAGGACTCAGAGGAAGAAGGGCGGAGTCGAGGGAGACACTAGCCAGCTACCCAAGGAACAAAATGCCAGAGGACCTGTAAGCCATAGACCATGTTACAATAAATAGATTAATAGAAATGGGTGAATTTAAATGTAAGAGCTAGTTAGTAATAAGCCTGAGCTATCGGCCAAATATTTATATTTAATATAAGCCTCTGTACGGTAATTTGGGAAGTGGCCGCCAGGTATTTGGGATCAGTTGACAGGACAGAAACTCCGCCTCCGTTTACACAACACACTCAGACATGACATTGTTACAACACAGAAGAGGAAATGATGACTTCACCCTAAATCCAGGGAGGTTTGTTTGATTTGGAGAGAATTTTTTCTGGGTTATAAGAGATGTAGAATGTTCTAGGAGAAGATCTATGCTGGGGGTAAATTGGAGAGTGGGTATTACAGGTAAGATCCTGGGAGGACCAGCCTTCCTTGCAGAGAACTGCCATAACAGCTGCATGACAGAACATGAGAGAGCCATTTCCTCTCCTCGTTCAGAACCAAGGAAGACTCTCTGTGAGAGAGGTGACCTGGACTCAACTCATTCTAGATCCTTCCTCCCCAAGAAATACCTTGAGTCTGGTGTAACTGAATACCTAGAGAAGCAACGGTGCAGAGGGGGACTTATTGCCCCACTGCTGTTGCCCCACTCCCTCAATTATGTCCTTCCAGCTTCCCACAATGCCATCGGAGGGACACCCTCCCAACAAGAAGACTCAGGCTAAACATGGCCCATTCGTGCCTGATTAGCTCTCTGCTAACCAGAAACTGTGGGATCGGTGGGGACTAAAAGTATTGTGATTCCTCCGTCCTGTACAGAAGCTATCAAAAATTCCTTCAGGAAAGAAGGGACAGAAACCACAAGTTTCCCTGATGTTCAGGGCTTTTGAGATCTCCATTCATGGTTTGCCCAACTATACACTGAAAATACTTGTTAATTAAAAAAAAAAACTTAAATTAGAATACAGGGACTCCCCTGGAGAACCTGTGGGAAAGTCCAAGCACTTAGTACAAGACAGCCCTCTTACTCTCCTCTTCTTGTGGACCCCTTTGCTCTGCTGTGGACTACATCCAAGGGCAGGGCCATTTCCTCCTTAGCCAGGGGAAAAGTAGGAGAGGACAGCCAGCAACAGCCACAGACTAGATTCAACCTGTCCTGCGCTCCCCCTTTCTCCTCCTCATCCTCCTTCTTCCTCCTTCTCCTCCTCTTCTTCCTCCTGTTTTAAACAACAGAAGTATATTTTCTCACAGCTCAGAAATCTAAAGGTAGAAAATAAAAGGGGTTGGTTTCTTCTGAGACTCTCTCCTTAGCGCATAGATACTTCTATAGTCCCTATATATTTATAAGGTATATCTTTAATTGATCTGTTCAACAATTTCACATGTGTATATAGTGCATTTGGTTCTCTCTTCTCTCTCTCTCTCTCTCTCTCTCTCTCTCTCTCTCTCTCTCTCACACACACACACACACACACACACACACACACACACACACACACACAGATCCTCTCTGGTCTCCCTTACCCCATTTGTCATCCCTTCTTTCTCCCACACAGTCCCTTTCCTACATTCATGTTGTTCTCTTTGGGTTTTTATTTTTTGACTCACTGGTTTTAACTAGGACCATCTGTGTGTATCTATCTGTGTGATGTCTCATCGGTTCACTGTTGGGTACACAACTGAAGACAATAACGGTCCCTCCCCAAAAATCTGTCATTACCCAATAATTCAGCAGGGAGGGGTAGAACCCCCACGGTCTCCTCCTAGATCCAGGACTGGTTGATAAGCTCAGTCTTGTAGGGAACCTGGTACACAGCCTGCCTGTCTACTAATCTGAGTTTCACTGCTTTCTAGAAAAATGGACCTCTTCAATTTATTTTAATCAAATGCAAAATGGAAAAAACCACAGCACCTATCTCACAGGTTCTTCAGGAGGAACACAGATGAATAACTAAGATGGTGGTGATAGGAGCCACACTATAGAAGTCACTGTTAATAGTGCACACATATTTACACACTCCTTCCACACAACAGCCAGAGGACATAAGTGATGTCATCAACCCACTCTAGGAATGAGGAGATGGACTCCTTGAGAAGACCAGTGAGCAGAGTATGCCAGTCTGAAGCCCATGTGAAGCCACCACACTAAACTTCTTCTAACCTTAGTACACACTCTTAAAGGGGTGCTGGTCCTAAGCAAGAATAACCATCACCATTAGCCCCCCACTATGGCACAGCAGATCACAATCAACGTGTCTCTCAAAAAGGAGAAGAGGGGGCCAAGCACACTTTTATGACTGACCAGTCCTCATTCTATTATAATAGCCCCTGCAACCTCAGGAACATGCTTTTGGTTTTTTGGTGGTTTTTTTTCCATTGACAGGAAGTCAGTTCTAGTGTGGGATGTTGATACTTAACAAAGACTCAATTCTGAATACTGTGATAGAATTTGCAACTTAATACCACCTCAGAGAGCCAGTTCTACAGGAAAGACACCTTAAAACACTCCACAGATCAGATCAGTTTTAAGTGTGATAAAACAGGGGTCTTTTCAGGACTCTATTTTTGTATTTCTTCACTTAATGAGTGGATGAACTTTTGTCTGAGTTGAACTTACTTCCTCACCTAGAGAAAGAACAGAAAGATTCTTTTATAAGGAGATAACATGATTTTATTTCCACTAATAAGAAATAATCTTAATTGACATCTAGCTCTTCAGAGCACAACCCCAGAAGAAGTACTCAAAACTGAAATAATCACTTTTGGGTAGCAGGTCTCAGCATTTAATGAGCTTATTAGGGAAAAGAACCTAACCAGCACATCGATTCACTGGGGTACAAACAAGAGAGTTCACTGGGAAGTTATACAGCTTAAAGTGGAAGTTCATAAAAACTGACTGAAATTGAAGGAGGAAAAAAAAAGAAAGGCATGGTTGACATTTCAAACAGCTACTTAAAAATTGTCCAAGCAAAAATTAATTCCACCATACATACAGAGCACAAAATTCTCTGGGCATGGCAGATGAAAATGGCATTTCTAGGAGGGGAAAAAAAAAAACCAGCATCTGCCTGTGGGTATTTATGAGTTCCATTAGAAGAAGGTAAATCAGCCATCTATTAAAGATGGGATCAAATTAGGCTGTATAAATCTCAAAGGGATTTCAACCAATACTAAACTCAACCAAGTAGCAAGACCTATGTGATTTAAGCACTTGCAAAGAGTGAAGAGTAATTGCATGCTGCACTTGTGTGTGTAAGTATCCTAGTAAAGACTAAGAACATTTTATTAACAAACAACATTTAAGGATAGGAAATTTGCACAAAAATGCATAGTAATCCAGCTGGGATCTCCCGCTCACCCAAGCTCTCTTTCCCTCGACCCTCGCCCTTCACTACTCCCACTCATGTCCAGGCTGTTCATGTAGATCTCATTCCATTTCTCTGTCATTGGGCGATCCCCGTGTCTTTCTTAAGGTCCTGTTTTCCAGGTAGCCTCCCTGGTGATGTGAGTAGCAGTCCAGTCATCCTTGTTCCACATCTAGTATCCTGCTATGAGTGAGTACATACCATGTTTGTCTTTCTGAGTCTGGGATACCTCACTCAGGATGATTTTTTCTAGATCCATCCATTTCTCTGCAAACCTCATAATGTCATTGTTTTTCTCTGCTGAGTAGTATTCCATTGTGTATATGTACCACATTTTGTTTATCCATTCTTCAGTTGAAGGGCATCTAGGTTGTTTCCATGTTCTGGCTATTACAAACAATGCTGATATGAACATAGCTGAACAAGTGCTCTTGTGGTGTGGTTGAGCATTCCTTGGGTATATGCCCAAGAGTGGTATAGCTGGATCTTGAGGGAGATGGATTCCCAGTTTTCCAAGAAAGCGTCAACAACAGAGAGGGAGAACAAGGAATAGGAGACCATGGGAAATGAAGACCACATGAGAATAGGAAGAAGCAAAGTGCTAGAGAGGCCCACAGAAATCCACAAAGATACCTCCACAACAGACTGCTGGAATGGTCGAGGGACAGTCCGAACTGACCTACTCTGATAATGGGATGGCCAAACACCCTAATTGTCGTGCTAGAAACCTCATCCAACTACTGAGGGATCTGGATGCAGAGATCCATGACTAGGCCCCAAGTGGATCTCTGGGAGTCCAATTAGCGAGAATGAGGAGGGTTTATATGAGCGAGAATTGTTGAGACCAAGGTTGGATAAAGCACAGAGACAAATAGCCAAACGAATGGAAACACATGAAATATGAACCAATGGCTGAGGGGTCACCAACTGGATCAGGCCCTCTGAGTGGGTGAGACAGTTGATTGGCCTGATCTGTTTGGGAGGCATCCAGGCAGTGGCACTGGGTCCTGTGCTCATTGCATGAGTGGGCTGTTTGAAACCTGGGGCCTATGCAGGTTCCCTTGGCTCGGTCTGGGAGGAGGGGACTGAACCTACCTGGACTGAGTCTACCAGGTTGATCTCAGTTTGTGGGGAAGGCTTTGCCCTGGAGGAGATGGGAATGGGGGGCGGGCTGGGGGGAATGTGAGGGGGGCGGGAGGGGGGAGAACAAGGGAATCTGTGGCTGATATGTAGAACTGAATTGTATTGCAAAATAAAAATTTAAAAAAATGCATAGTAAAACCCTAAGATGGGATGCAAGCATTTTAGAATGACATTTAAAAAAAAGAAAATTAGGTTGGGCTGGAGAGATGGCTCAGAGGTTAAGAGCGCTGACTACTCATCCAGAAGTCCTGAGTTCAATTCCCAGCACCCACATGGTGGCTCACAACCATCTGTAATGAGATCTGGCACCCTCTTCTGTATACATAATAAATAAATAATTCTTTAAAAAAAAGAAAATTAATAGGCTGGTGAGATGGCTCAGTAGTTAAGAGTGCTTACTGGTCTTATGGAGGACCCTAGTTGAATTCCCAGCACCTACATGAGCTGGTTCACCACTTATAACTTCAGCTCTAAGGGATCTGATGCCTCTGGCCCCTTCAGGCACTGACTTGTAGATATACCACATACACAGACACACAAGCATACACATAATTAAAAATAATAAAGTAAATATTTAAATAATCAAAAGAATCAGCTACATCAGACAATATTTACAATATTCACAACCTATTTTCATCTATAATTTACATCTACTAAGGTTTACATATTCATCCAGTACATCTATACTACAATGGCAAAAGCTTAGAATTTTCATATTACTGATTAAAGAAATGAAATTCTTTTAAAGATTTTATTTTCTAATAATATTAATTCATTTATTCTATGGCCCATAAACTCTAATTCTAAGGATTTACCTAAACTCAGTGAAGCATTTGTTTACACAAACACATGTATATGAATGACCTTACCATCTATATTCATAAATGCCAATAACTAGACACATCTCAAATGCTCATCAAGTAATAAATGGATCAACAAATTATGGAATGACATACACACAATGGACAATGACTCAGCAACTTCAAAACAGTGGATTATTGATATATAAAGCATAAAAAATCGATTATGCTAAGTTGGGTATTGACATACCTTACGCTTTGGGATCCAGTCCTCTGCCTATTTTTATAATCGAAGTTTTACGGGTATAGAAGTCACATCGACTCTGTCATAGATTGCTGGGCTCCAAAAGTGTTACCCCAGTTTCAATATTTTGTCATGCTGATTGCTACCAACTAGGGAGAAAGAGAGGCCCCATCCCATCTTCCTTGTCTCTAACTTAAATCTCAGCCCCTGAAAAAAGATCATGGAAATCAGACTTTTTTTTCTATTTTGTTTTGTTTTTGTTTTTGTTTTCTTTTCTTTTCTGGAGGCTGCTTATAAATATTAGAACTGCCGTCCTCCCAGATTATAATTACATCCATAAAGGTCATTCTCTTCTCCTTTATCTTTGAAAGCCTCTCACCCTAGCAAAGTCTTACTCAGGAAGAAGGAATGCCTCAGAGAAGCTGAAAAGAAACCAAGTGGCCCACAGACCTTGCTGGTTTACCTCTCAGTCTATTACCAACAGCCCAGACTCTCTGGTTCCATTAAATGTCTACATAGCTACTCACTCTTCACCAAACCCAAGCATAAAGAAAATTCTCTTGGTGGTCAATGAGACCACATTTTGAAGGATCCTGTGTCATGAAAATATTTAATTCAATCAATACATTATTTTTTTTTCTTGTTAAGCCATCTTGTATTCTATAATTTTCATTGGCTAAGAGCCTTATGACGGTAAAGCAAGGTAACACACCTTGCTGCAACACAGTACTGTCTAAGACCATCTGCCCTACAGATAACTTAGTTGGCAGTTCCAACAAAGACCACATTGCCTACAAGTCTCAAATATTTACTGCCTGCTCTCTATGGGAAAGTTTGTTAACCAACAACAGCAACCTTTACCAAACAAACAGAAGCCAAGCATAGAAGACCATATATTGTATAATTCTATTTAAAGAAAACCCTAGAAAAGACAAAATTACATTGCTATAAAGCTTATCAGTGGTTGCAGAGGCAACTACTGTCTCCATGAAGTACAAGGAAACTTTTTTCAAGATTTTTATTATTTTTATTTTAATTTTATATGCATTGGTGTTTCACCTGAATGTATGTCTGTGTGAGGATGTAGGATCACCTGGAACTGGAGTTACAGTTATGAGCTGCCATGTGGGTGCTGAGAAAGAGCAGCCAGTGTTGCCAATCATTGAGCCATCTCTCTAGCCCCCAACAAGGGAACTTTAGAGAGTGATAAAGAGCCAGTTTCTTGGCTCTGATGACAGTCATGTGACTATATGTATTTGTTGGTACTCAATGAAAACTGACTCACTTCACTATTCTTTGATAAAGGTATCTAAAATGAATGTATGAGATGAATCAAAACACGTAATTTATAAACTGTTACCTCCTGCTAGGTATTCTTTCAGATACCAGGGATCTAACATGAGCAAAACAGGCTACATTTCTGACCAGATGGAGCAGTTATGTTACTTTGTGTCCTCACATTGTCCCAGAGCACATGGGTAAGCATGTGAGACCGCCAGTTGTAAAGATTAATGAGACCACCAAGGGCTAAGCCCGGCTTCACTAATATAGAATCCATTTTGAAGACTTTACCTTTTTCTAGACTCTCTCTAGGCAATGTAACTCACATATTTGTTTTAAATGCACAGGAAAAGTCCCAACCTACCTACTTGCTCCTCTCCCCCACTTCCTCCAGTTCCTTGCTCTTCCCCTCTCTCAAATATCCAACTGTCCATTGAACACAGTTACTTAGGTAGCTCAGAAGTTTCTCAAATAAAGCTCTTATTACTAGTTTCTCTTTCAGAGCTTCTCACATTAAAAATGGGGTTTGTGGTCAACCTCTACACCAACGTTTCTGTTTTTCATTTTCTGGGCACACAAGGGGATTATACTTGATAGGCTGGGACAGTAGTGCACATATGACTTACTGTAGTCAGAGACACATGAGTAGAAGGACCATCAGTCCCAGCACCCAGTGGTTTTTGCTTCTTTGGCACAGAGACTTGTGTTGAAATGGTGATAGCCTAGACCATGGAGTATGAAAGACTGCTACCCTAGGTCACACAGACCTGCAGCGGATTCTGTAGAACCTAAAATCCTGTTGTGTTGGCACACAGCTTTGAGACTGCTATTAGCATAGCTGATTCAGCCTTTTAGCACAATCTGAGGACCTCTGGTTCTCATGTCAGAATGAGGAGGTCCCTTTTCATATTTCTTCCTTCCTTCCATATGACTCCAATACAATCCAGTTATATGCCCACTGATTTTCACTAAAGCAACCACTCATTCTCATGTGGACTCTTAAAACTGTCCTCTGCTCTATCCACAAAAGTAGAAACTCCAGGGACTTTGAAATCGCACCCCTGTTAAAATATACCCACTGCTGTAGGCCCACATCTCCTCTCCAGCACCCATCCCGGTTTAACGGCACACCCCGGCTAAGCTACTACATGAAACTTACTCTCTTCTCTGACCATTTCTGCCCTTAACTACTTAGAAAATTTATATCCAGACCAGAATAAAAAGGGAAAAAAATTTACCTCTTCTGTTTTTTCTCCCCTTTTATTCCTGTATTCCTTAGTGTAAAATGGGGGAGAATTAAACTTTAGAAAAAAAAATCTCTTGAAGGGCATGCCTTATATCTGGAAGATAAGAAGGTTTGTCATGAACTTACATCTCAGAATCCCTGGTACTAAAGACTCTAACCATCTTATAGTGAAAACAGTAACAGAAGACACGCCTCCAGGTCCTGAGAACTCCAGAAATAATTACAAGTAACTAGGAATTAAAAAAACAAAAAAAACCAAAGGACAGTTTCCATGGAAAATTACTCTTTAGAAAGGAGACTGGCAGCAAGAAAAGAGCCTCCCCAACTCTGTCCTGAGAAATGCAGCATCTCCCCAGGAATCCTGCCCTCAATTCCAAATCCAACCAAATCCCTGACCTGGATCAGAACACTGTGACAAAAGGTGTGCCTGTCCCACAGAAGGTCAGACAACATCTGTCCAAGCCCATCTCATATCCTTCCATCACAGCAAAGCAAAGTGTCCAACTCCTCTTCCCTTCAGAACTGAAATGAAAAAGCATTTTTAATTATCCCTTTATTAATACGAGACAAAACGTCAGACGTAAGTACCTCTCACATGGTGCCATGTCTACTATATATTCTGTCAAATGTAATATTAAATATAAGAGCAAATCAGTTCTTCGTTTGCATAACAAGCCAGAATGTTGACGTAAGTATTCTGAAATCATGGCTCTCCTGAGCAGTTTCAATTTAGAAAACCTCAACCTAAACTTTAATTAATCCAACCAGAGAATGAGACTTACTTTGTTCTTTCTTTTAAAATCCTCTGTCTAAGAAAAAGTAAGTTATAGGTTCTATAAGGCACAATTTAACTCTGGTTTAATATTTTTCACAATAATCATCTTTAGTAGTTAAAAGAAAATAACCCAAGTCACACCAAATTTCGTTCCTCCTACCGTTTCGCTAGCTCAAGCTATCTTAAATCTGGCAGGTTTGGTTGGAGGAAGAGAGCAGACACACAGAGATCATTTGTGTTCACACTCTGCTTCCCAGATGCCTTGACAGCTCGGGACATTTGCTTTTCTAGCACCTTCGATGGAAAAATAACAGGAGGTGAATCCTGCTGATGGTGGGTCAGAACCAGCCCCTTACAACCCTCGGGGTGTTTTATGAACTCTGTGCCAAGTCACTTACAATACATTGAAGATCATCTGTAGACAGTGTTCAAACATCTTTATATTTGACAGTAGTGGCCATCCTAATCAGAAAGGTAAGGCCTGGTGGTGCGATTTTTTTTAGCTTTCATCAACAAAAGCTCTTCGCCATCACAGGTTTCACTCTGAGGCTACACAGAACAGGGAAGCAATCAAAAGGTTCTGTCTGCTCCAACAGGAGTCAGAGAAGTCACCTCTAATGACAGGCCACATTTCCATTTTATGTCCAAATTCTTGGGGTAACCAAAGGCTAGGAACTTAACAGGGTGGAAAGTCTTTCAAAGGGGTGCTGGTGATGAAAAAGAGTTGGTGAGCGCCGGTCAGTTGCCACTTGCTACAGGGGATTCCACCCAAGTGTGGCTGAAACCGGACCAAAGGGAGGGACTGCAGAGCTCCCAGGATCAGCCGGTCCCCAAGCTCCCTCTGGTCAGTGCTAGTCAGCCCCAAAGCAGCTGCCACCAGCACCCGCTCAGCAGTAGCTCCCAGGGAAGCTCTCCCCATGAGGGTGGGTAGAAGGAGGGAGAGGTGAGAGGTTGACTTCCAACACAGAGGTGCCAAGAGCGCCAGCCTGGGCCACAACCATCTCAGTCATCTTCAATTCTGAAAAAGAAATTTGATCTCCGCAATGGCAAAAGTTCAAACCCAGGGGAAAATGTGGCTTCTGAGATAATGCAGTAGCCTTCAGCACTAACAGACTAGTCAGGACAGACAGCTGAGAAGTCCTTTTCTCTCAAGAGTAGTTCTCTGTTCTCAGTCACCAGCTCAGCTCACTCCTTGTCTCTCCCCAGGTGGAGAGACACAGTGAAGTATCACCACAAGACCTGGCCTCTCTCCAGGATTGTCATGCCGTGGTGATCTTAAGTTCCACAAAACATGACAACACGAAACGGTTAATCATCAGCGTAAAACCTACAAGTATCACAACCACTGCATTGATAAGAAAATATCTGGTAGCTGAATCACCAAGCTGGGACCACACTTACCAGGAGGATCCAAAGGTCAAGAAAATGACCCAGAAGTTGTTTCCAAGTATTCACAGAAACCGCTATCATATTCCAAGTCCCAAAGGATAAGAAATTCAAAGTGCCTTCTGCCCTTAGCGTTCCTATGCTATTCTTCCATATTATTCGTCCAGGGTATTTCTCTCTTCAGAGTTAAATTATGTTGTATAACACAAAAACAAACACTGTTAGTCAACACTATGTCACATCGTCAGCATTGATGAAGAGAACAGTGAAAAACCCCAGAGAGCAGAAACTTCACACAATGCGACTACTCAAGTGTCAGCAAGTATGCAAAACAACAGGAATTTCTGTCTACTGGTGAGAAGTAAATTGACATAACAGTTCTGGAAAAACACTGGCACTGTCTAATGAAACCAAAGTGTGTATGGTTTTCATGATCTCGAGACAGAATCTCCTCCCTTATGTACACATGGGAGAAACACTGTAGTTTCTGTGCTCTAGGGGGTAGACAGAGGAACCTCCACCTCCCAACAACAGGAAACTAGACACAGAAGCCTCCTCTGGGAGAAATCAAACACTCTCTAGTCATAGAAACTGTGTGCACTCAAAGAACAAAAATGAATCCCTGACACATTAACACGGGTAAAATCAGAAATGTGATGCCGATATTAAGCAAACCACTGAAAATTTCAGGGAAAACTGTCTTTTGAAAAACATGTTGTTTATATTTATGTAACCTTAAAGAAAAACAAAGGAGTCACTAAAATAGCATTCAGAGTCATTTTCGCTAGAATGAGGAATGAAAATGAGATCCGGGCTTCACTTATTGGTGATGTTCTATTTACTAGGCTGGGTGGTCCTTCTTATTCTACTTACATACTCAATGAAAATTCAGATTCATTATCCTTTATTACCAGCTGTAGCTTTTGGGCGTCATTTTCAGGAAAGTTATGTAAAGTGTCAAAGAGACATGACAGAGAATGAGACCTCCTTACACTAATATGAAAACCCCTTCAAGTCCCTTGAACATATTTAAATTAGTAGTCACATTGTCTTAAGCAACTCTGAGCAGTGCAGAGCCTCTGTGATGGGCTGAAAGAGCCACTTCTTTCCTCCAGGGGTAAGGCACAGGTTTCCTAAAGATGTACGCTAAGGCCCGGGCAACTATACAGTTCAGGTAGCTGCAGTATCGGGAGCTTCCTTTCTTTCCCTGAGATGCCCGCATCTCACTTATCTTCTACCTTTAGTCACCACTGCCTTCAGGCGTTACTCAGAACACCCGCACCGCCCTCTTGGCTTGCTATCAAATCACTTAGTAGCTCCAGGGTGGTGACAGGATTGTGGAGAAAGGCTCATGGAGGAGGACATCAGAACAGAACTAAAATACAGGCCCAGAAACGCCTTCTATCCAAGTCTTTGTTACAAAAACCAATAAAAATAATCATCAAAGATAAAATCCTACAATGACTTAAGTTGGTACAAATACGAGTGCGGATCACCATTTCATCATTCTCATGACCTTTACAAAGACTGTGTGACAACAGTGGTTATGCTACTTCCGGTTTAAAAAAAAGAAAAGGAAATGCAAGGAGCCAGCTCTCAAGTACTGGCTTTTTACAGGGAACCTGTTCCTAAATAAAGAAATTAGCTGATACACATAAATGAAGAGGAGGGGATGAGCTCTGATGTCAGGACTAGGTGGGGCCTAGTTCTATGACCAATTGACCAGGTAATCGTGTAAGTCCTTAGTTTCCCTATCTGTAAAATGGGTGCAAAACTGACACCTCATAAGGCTGTCCCAATAACTACGGGATCCAAGAATTCCAAATAAGTCCTTGAGGCACAACAACAGCTCAATAAAGGATCACCTTTATTCTCTGAGATTACAACACCAAGCTGGTCTAAAGCAGAATGTTCCATAGATATATTTTTGTATTTACCCCTCACCTACACATCTAATCTTGAAAGTCATCCCAATTGAGTAATTAGCCCTTATTATAACTTTGAGTCTTACTAATAGACTTTTTACTTCTCCTCAGAGCCAAGAGAAACATATGCAAGTATATTTCAAAGTAATAAAAACACAAGTATTCAACAGAAAACCGTCACTCCCCCTTTGCCGATCTGGTCAGCTAGTTTGCCTGTTTAATCAAAACTTTCCATTGTGCTTCCAGATACACCCCTCATTCATTGGGGGGATCTGGCAGTTGGTACTTCTTGTGAGCATTCTTTCTCATAAGTATGTTTCTTTCCAACCTGGCATGGGCAGATGGGAGTGATTATCATGAGACAACAGCTTTTCCACTCAGACAGGCTCTTTTTAAAAAAAATAATAATAATTTATTTATTTGTATTTTATGCACACTGATGTTTTGCCTGCGTGTATGACTGTGAGAGGGTGTAAGATCCTCTGGAACAGGAGTTATAGACAGTTGTGAGCTGCCATGTGGGTACTGGGAATAGAACCCGGGTTTTCTGGAAGAGCAGCCAGTGTTCTTAACCCTTGAGCCATCTCTCCAGGCCCTCACACAGGCTCTTAATGATGGCAAATGACACGGGAACCAGCCATATATTCTGAGGCTTGTAAAGGGAAGAGCCAGAACCCCAGAGTGGATGAGAAGTGGCATACAAGCCCTGACACAGGCTGACCAGGTCAGGTGAACAACCGAGATGGTACTGGCAGAGACATGTCTGAAAGGCACTGATTTACCATAGGCTGTGAGCAAACCATTTCAGCAATCCAATGGGCAAAGTGATAGAGTAAAAAAATACCCAAACTCATTCATGTGGCAAATCCCTATGTGGACTGTTTTGCTACTTTCCTCATTAAAATAAGTTCAGGGTTTATTAGTTCACGAAGCTGCTTTAATTTAAGTAGGGCTTTCCTTCTAAGAGGCTTCAACACATTATCAAAAACCCCTAATGGCTGTGCAAACAATTGTGCTTGCTGTCAGCCAACACACCTACTGATACAAGCTCAAAATGTAAAGAGAATCAAGCCAGAATTCCCAGTCCCCTCCTCTGCCAGATGCCTTCAGAAACCTACTCTCAGTTCACCCGCAAGACACTCAATAGTGGCAGCATCCAATAAGTGAGTAAATAACACATAATTTCTTATTTAATATTTCCAAAACCATATTGAAGTCATTATCATGGGAAAATTCTACAGTCTGTTGGTGTCCTTTATGCCTAATTTTTAATTGTTTTTCATTTTACTCATCTATGGGGTAAGGCCTCTATGTATAGTTCCCAAACAGCTAATCTGGCAGCGGCTCAGCTCCCTTCTGTTTTTCCCACAAGCTCTGCTTTATTGTACTCTCAGATTATACTGAAATATTGAGCCCAACATGGTGCATGCAACATCCATGGTATGCTGGCAGGTATATGCCAGTGAGTTCTGCCTGAACACCAGCTCAGGACGGAGGAGGGCTGTGTCTGAGCTTTACTATTGGTAGGCAATCATTTATGATCCCATTTCTCTGTGTTGTCCAAGAATTTATCAGTGAATTCTTGGAAGTCTTACTAACAGCTCAATATACTACACCAAAAGCATCCCTACCTTGGAGACACGTAAAGAGACCACATTCGCTAATGGTAGCTCTAAAGGTACAGAGCGTTGGCTCTGTGTTTCTACCTCCCTGGCTCCTAACATCCTCTCTCCACAGAAGTCCAACAGTGCTCAAAGCAGTGTAATAACCTCCAACAGTATAGTTCCCTGCTAAAACCTCAGTAACTGAAAGTCACAGGGACAACTTCCCATCTCATGAGCCAGTAAACAAATATTAAATGTTTCCCCACCCAAAAGCACCAGTTCACACCACACAAAGGAAGTGCTGAAGGGACCCCATTTTGAAAGCCCACAATTACACTCTACTGTCCGCAGGCCTGACCCACAGGGTAATGGGCTTTTTGCTTATTTTCGTTTGGGTGTTTTGCTGTTTTGTTTTGTTTTTCTTCGGCTATTGAGGATCAAAAAGTTGCAAGAAATCTGTGAACTGGGGCTCACAACATCCTTTAGCTAGAGATCTCCTTCCCCACAGTATGTGGCCGTTCTTACAGTTCTCACATGCTCATCTTAGGGTTACCAAAGAAGACACTTGAAGCAGGAATGAGTGCACAGAGCTGACTTCACAGGGCTGTGCATTGCAGTGAACAAGCACCGCTGATGAGCAGAGAGGGTAAACCGCTGTCTGCTAAAACAAGAATTGCCTCTTCCAAAGCCCCTGGGAGGCAGAACAGGTTAAGGAAGAGGGGCTGGTCCATCCACACAGGACAGATGAGATTTAGGGGACCTTTCCTTTTGCCCTTTACCCTGATTTGGTTCCAACTGGAAAGGAAACCTGGGTCTAGAGGGACTGCTGGCTCAAAGTAATATGAAGACCACTTTAAACTGAAAACATCCTAACAGTCAGCAATAGAAAAGGGGGGATGCTGTGCGATGTCTTTCTTTATGCTGTGAATATGTGTTGCTCTGATCAGTTGATAAACAAAGCTGCATTGGCCTATGGCAGGGCAGGATGGTGCCAGGAGGGAAAATCCAAGACAGATAGTGAAAGGAGAAAGGAGAGTAAGGGGAGACGCCAGCCGCTGCCCAAGGAGCAACATGTAAGGGGACTCAGGTAAAGTCACGGAACACGTGGCAATACACAGATTAATAGAAATGAGTTAATTTAAGATGAAAGAGCTAGCTAGCAAGAAGCCTGCCATAGGCCATACAGTTTGTTATTAATATAAGTCTCTGAGTGATTATTTTGTAAGTGGCTACAGGACCTCAGGGCCAGGCAGGACACAGGAAAACTTCCAGCTACAGGGAGAGGGGACTTTCAGAATGTAAAGAGAGTCCCTGAGAAGTACCGCAAAGGACTTTCCAGTTTGGGAGAAGACCAGTCCCACTTAGCACCAAGAAGTATACACAGCTCAGCTGCTATCAGCATCAAAAAGCCCCACCTGGCCCTGGCGACACAGGCAATCCAAGCTACTCAGGAGGCTGAGACAGGAAGATCATAAGTTCAAAGCCAACCAAGGCAACATATTGAGAAACTGACTCAAGAGGAAAGAAAAGAAAATGCGGAGAGCGGGATCCAGCTGAGCAATGCAGCATTTTTCCGATACGCACACAAAGCCCTTGGTTATATTCCCAGGATTGGAAAAAAAAGTCCATTGGGATCTTTCATTCTACCTCACAAAAGCCCTCAACTATGCGTTTTTTAAAAATTAAAGTGGTGGGGCTGGGAGATGGCTCAGTGGTTAAGAGCACCCATTACTCTCTCAGAGGACCCAAATTTGATTCCCAGGATCCAGTTGTGAGCAGTTCACAACCACCTATAACAGACTCCAGGAGATCTACCTCTAGCCTGCGGGCACCTGGCTCATGAGCACATACACACAGAGATATAATTAAAAATAAATCTAAAAAAAAAATTTAATTGGCATGTAAGCCTTTACCTCTGGCTATTCAGCTTCTCATCACTGAGCACTCTAGTAGGTATGTACAAAATATACCTGGCATTTTCTCTAGTCAATCTGTTTCCTGCCAGTTTATTCAGTTCCCATGTCCCAAACCAAGCATGCTCTGTAGACAGAGAAGAGTTTCCTTCCCGGCAACTTCTAAAGGCAGGAAATATAACCAAAATTCAGAGACAGAATGTGGGAGTGTGTGTAAGCAAGCAGGTATGCTGGTAGTATAGCAGGGGCCCAGATCTACCAGATCCCAGCCAGGCTCGCAGTGTGGCTGTGGACTGGGGCAGCAGCTGACACCAGGATGCTCTTACTTCAGGAGGTGATGCCTTGGCACTGAATGACCTGTGCAATGACCAGGCACAGATGAGGTCCAGATTCCTCTTTTGTGACACCCTGAAGCAGATGTGAAGCCTGCACCTCAAAACTGAAGACGCTCACAAATGGGCAAAACCGTGAAATAGGTAGTGACTCTCTAACTCATGATGTAAAAAAAATACTTGGAAAGCTGATGGGCAAGTGAGTCTGTACGCCCTTCAGTTACCACAGATCCACAGAAAAGGACAACAAGGAAAGGAACACACATCAAGGGGGACGTCCCCATTGCCAGAACAAAGTGGTGAAAAGAAACCACTAGCTATGGTTGCTTTCCTGTGCTAATACACTGACATAATTTG
The DNA here is from genome assembly GCF_949786415.1 of Peromyscus eremicus. Lineage (NCBI taxonomy): Eukaryota > Metazoa > Chordata > Mammalia > Rodentia > Cricetidae > Peromyscus > Peromyscus eremicus. The sequence continues at coordinate 41,868,186 of NC_081420.1, forward strand.
GCAAATTCTTGATGCTGCCTCGAGGCAATCTCCTTTTCCAACATTTCTCTTTCAGAATGCGACATCCCTCTGCCAGCAGCCTTACACTCATCTCCCAGTGGGTCTTTTTTCATCCTGAACATTCCTACTTGCTGTCAAGACTTTGAAGTCCAACCTCCTAAGGTCCCTTCCAAACCTGCCAATCTCTTCTCACCTCCACTGTGACAGCGTGTACCAGGGCCACTGAAGCAGGCACCCCACTGGTGCCTCACACTCACGCCTCTTTCTCAGAGACTGCACAGGGCAAAACATCCCTTCCTGCTCAGAATTTCCCAACGGATGTCTAGTGCTCTCCAAATCCTCCACAGGCCCTTACCTGGCAGCAGATTGCCTGCTCACACTTGCCAGACACTAAGTAAGTCCTCCTCGGCAGGTCAGCCTCGCAGGACTGAAAAGCTCTTCTGCCCCCTTAGAGTAAATGGCCTCTCTTCAGAGAAATTGTCTATGATTCACCCGCCAACTCCTCAGACACCCATTCTGCTACCAGCTTCTTCTTTTCCTTCCTAGAAGCGATCAAAACGTAGAGCGATATACTTTGTGTGCTTATTCATTTTTCTCCTTTTCCAATAGACTGTAATCTCCATGAAGTCAGGGGACATGCTGGTTTTATTTTCTTCTGATAGCCACTGCACAGCACAGTGCCCAGAACCATGGGATCTGAAATTATTTGCTGAATGCTACTGAAAGGAAGTAATTTAGCTTTCCTGTTAGCTGTGACAAGAAGACCATATGACTAGTGTGCCCAAGTCATGGAGAGCAAGTCAGTAAACACTACTCTGTGGTCTCTGCATCAGCTCCTGCCTCCAGGTTCTTGCTCTGTTTGAGTTCCTGTCCTGGCTTCCTTTGATGATGAACAGCGCTGTGGAATAATAAGCCAAATAAACCTTTTCCTCCACAAGTTACTTTGGTCATGGTGTTCCATCATGGGAACAGTAACCCTAACTAAAATAGTGCATATAGACCAAAAAGCCACTTGCTTGCTATATGAGGGATGAAACAGAAAGACCAAGTATGGCTCTGTTCAGCCTCCGCTGGAAACCTCCTATTAGAAGATACAAATTTTTGACCACTGTGCACATCACCACAAAAGCACAACAGTCACTGATTGGATGGTTACCAACAAATAATAGAGGACACCTTCCGTCTGCCTGTCTGGGTGTGGGAAAGAAAGGAACTTGCAAGTAGGTGAAGGAAGCAGCAGGGTGAGACATGGTGAAATTCAAGCTGGCCCTGGGAGTCCCACAGACTGTAAGAGGCAGATGAATCCTTTTTGTTGTAAATGGTTTTAATTATGGAAAGTCATAATCTTTAATACACAAATAAATATTCTTAAGACTTAAGGGAAATGCCAGCAAGTGGTAGAATTCTTAAAAATAAGGGGTTTCCATAAATACAGGTAACTTGTCTAAGGTATCACAGCTGTGGTTGGGTAGAAACAGACCCCAGGTATGAGAACATCACTGCCAGTCCATGCACTAGACAAGTCCTATCAAGAAAATGCAGTATGTACTGTTTGATAGTGTTACCATTACTGTGGGGGACAAAGAGCCCACACATTTCTATTTTAAAAAAGACTGAGGAGAAAGCAGGGTTTGAGAAACAAAACTTCATGAAGTAGACAAAAGTCTAATAAATCAGTTAGGATTCTACCACCCTGCACTATTGAAGATACAAAACGCAGGAACATTACTGCCTCTTCTGAGACATCAATGTGTCCCTCAGTGTGTACGTTAGAGACTTAAATCCCTGTGCAACATTTGAAGTGGGGACTCTTCTATGTTTATGTCTTTAGAACTCCACTCTCAGGGATGGGTTAAGGTAAAGTGTAAAAGGACTTTGTGTCACTTGCATCTTACCCAAAGGTGCCTTCTCTCATGTCACATGAGGAAGACAGCTCCTCACCAGGTGTTGTCCTCAGTCTTAGTTTTTTTTAGGCTTCACAAACACTAGACAAAACTTCTGCCCTTCAAAAATTGAGTCTTATGCATCCTGTTTTGGTAACCGCAATGGTTAATTGTGATTGGCAATTTTATGGGATTTAGAATCACCAAGGAAACAAACCTCTGGGCACGTGACAGGTTTGCTAGACTAGATTCATTGAGGTGGGAGATCAGTCCTAATGGAGGCAGCATCTTCCATAGGTTCGAGCCCTGGACTGAATGAAAAGGAGAAAGGGAGCACAGCACAGGGTCTGTTGCTCTCTGCTTCCTGACAAGGGATGCAATGTGGCCAATGGCTTCACATCCTCCGACCACCAGGCCTTCCCCATCATGCAGGCCCTGTGCCTTCGAACTGTGAGCCAAACGAACCCATCCCTTCCTTAAATCACCTCTGTCAGGCATGTTGTTAAAACAAGAAGTAACTAGTAAAGTAACACAGAGCAGACGAAGGCAATAATTTAAGCAATAATTAACCAGGTAACACCAAATGAAATGGAACAATGAGTGCTCTCATGATAAAACGAAGGCTCTACTATCAACACAAATGTAAACCCAAGAGAAAATAAGATTAAGAGTCAAAATTTGACCCATCTACAAATCAATCTCTAGGCATATTTATAGCCATAGCATAAGAAATGCAGTATTCACTCACACTGTCTCCTGGGAATTCCTTCGGAAGTGAATTTCTTCTTAGTAGAGTTTTGTTTCTTCTTTAAAAACATATTCAATAATGGTTGGTAACCCTCTGCAAGCTGAGTGATGGGTACTAAATATTTTAAGTTGTGTATTAGCTTTCTCTACTAATTGAGTGAATTATGCATGTATGACTCGCTTCCTATGCCCCACTGTTTTCAATGGGCTTTTTAATCATATCTGAACTCACACTGCTCCATGGATAAAAGATAATGTGGGAAATATTTTTAGGTACTTGATATAATACATGTAAAACACTCTGAGAAACACTTGCCTTTCTTTAAAAACCAAAAAGAAAAATGCTTCTTACTATTTAGAAACTACTAGTTCAAAAATTTTTTTGTCTGAAATTCTCAGAAAATAAAATGTCCTCTCTTGAACTCAATTTAGAGCTGATAATTCAAAATAATTTCAGACTTACAGAGAAATATTGAGGTGCTGCGAAGGATACCTGTGCCAGTTAGCTTTCTATTGCTGTGATAAGCACCGTGACCAAAAGCAACTTAGGGAGGAAAGGGTTTACTCCATCTTACAATTCAGCATCCATCATTGAGAGGAGCCAGAGTAGAGCTCAGGGTAGGAGCCTGGAACCAGACATGCAGGAATGCTGCTGATTGGCTTGCACCCCATGGCTTTCTCCACCTGCTTTTTCATACAACTCAGGACCACTTGCCTACAAGAAACCTAACTGTTGCCCAGGTTAGCCTTTAACTTGTGATCCTTCTGACTTAGCTTCCCAAGTGCTAAGATTACAGGTGTACACCACCATGCAAAAAAAAAAAAAATCATCATCCCCCACCCATATATCTTCATAACCTGCTTAAAAAATCTACTAAAGTTATTTTATAGGATGTCCCTCCAATTGAGTTAGTCTGTCATCATCAGCTCAAAATGTAATTCAGATTACCACTTAGGGAAGAAATGTCACAGAGTGATAGTATACCTATCAGGATTGGTCTCATGAATAAAGACACAAGCTCGGAACACTTTGTAACGGAGGATGCTGTCTTATGAGTATATGAGCTTTGACTTCTCATTTAAATTACAAGGCATCTGAGACAAAAATTTCAAGACTTCACAGATGAGATCATGCATATAGTTTCTACTATTTGCACTCTTACTGTATTTTTCCAGATTTTTTTTGCTAGCTTCATCTCTATTTTCTGCTTATTTAATTACTCATTTCTTTCACTGAGTCCCCTGTTTCCTTTTTGTCTTAGGACACTTATGACATGTGTTACAGGAGTGAATCTAATCATGGTTTCTTCAGACAACGTTTAAGAGGATGCAAGTGTGAAGTGGATTTTCCAACATGGAGGTATTTGGTGGCTTCTGTGTTTTCCTTGTGGCAAGAAGTAAGCTGTGTAAACACTGTCTGCTCAGTGCTACTTGAGTAAGACTTTGTAGAAATATGTCCTGTCATCCACTTGGATCACACAGTCTGAAACCTCATGAAAAGATTTAAGATATTACTATCCCATTTGATTACTTGGAATCAAACAAAATTAAGGAGATGAGACATCTTCAAATAAAAATTACAAGTCAAAAGGACCTAGCAACTGTAGACTAGAGTGAGCAAAATAATTAGAAAAGAGAAAAAGTGTGGGGTTCCTATTTTATTGCCAGGAAAACACTTAATTTCTTGATCTATTCAAGCAGGTGTCTCAAAATGTGATCCTGACAAATGGCTTCTTCCACACTGGTCACTAATAAAATTCAGAGGTTGCACACAGAAAGACATGAATAAAAGTACACACAAACTTGTCTGAACTTGTGACCACATTCACATGGCATTGTAAATATTATATATGAAAACAGACAGCAAAAAGCGTTCGGCTCATATATTGGGAAGGGGAGCTTGTTTTTGGTTTGGTTTTGCTTTTTTGAGACAGGGTTTCTCTGTATGGTCCTGGCTGTCCTAGAAATTTTCCTGTAGACCAGACTGGCCTCGAACTCAGTGATCACCCTACCTCTGCCTTCAGAGTAGGATTAAAGGTGTGCGTCTGGTGTTCATATATTGTTTTAAGTTCAGCATAATAAACACCGCTGTGGACATATTTCAAAGGCTATTTTTGTTTACTATTTTACCTAGTGTGTGTGTGTGCGTGCGTGTGTTTTGACCACCTGGAAATCTATCTCTAGCTGATGTCTGACTTGAGTCTCACACAAAGTAGTTAATACTGCCCAGTGAATCACAGGAACGTAAGTCAGATCATGTCATTCCCTATTCAAAATCTTCAGAGGCATCCCACCCCATTCGACAGAACGTTCACAGCCCTGCATGCAGCACACTGGCATCTATGTGTGCTCTTCAGCTTCACTGGAGCACCTCTGGCTATCTGTGAACTCACTGGTCGCCTCCTCCACCACTGCCACAATCTCTTGCCAACACACACAGCTTAGTCTCTGCTTCTTTAGCAGCAAATGGGAGGATTCTAAAGAAAACAGTTAGGGGCTGGAAGATGGGTAAGAGCAATTGCTCTGCAAGCATGAAGACCTGAGTTCAAATCTTCAGAACCCCTATAAACAGCTGGACATGGCTGGACAGTTCTGTAACTTCAGGGTTATGAGATAAAGACAACCAGATCTTGAGAGTTCACTGGCCAACCAGCCTAAGCAAAAGGCAAGCTTCTGGCTCAGTGACAGATTCTATCTCAAGGCAATCAGGTAGAGATTGATAGAGGAAGACATGCACAGCCCATATCTTCTGGCCTCCACATCCATCCACTCCTTGGATTCCACTTCCAGAGGTGAAATCCATTGAGCTAGCCCAGGATGAGGTGAGGAATCTATAAGAAGAGCCTGACTATGAAGCTTCTAGAACAGGGATGTGGTCTTGGCCCAATCTGAACTCAAGCCAAGGAGAAATGCATGCATTTTCAAGGGCTGACCTAACAAGGCACCACAGACCTATGGCTCAAACAGAAGCAATTTGCTGCTTCGCAGTTCTGGGGACTGGAGTGGAAGATCAAGGCATCAGCAGGGCCGAACTCCCTTGGGGGAGCTAGGTCCTTTCTGCCTCTAAGGGAGCTAGAACAAACCTGCCTGAGCCTCTGCTAGGTCCTTTCTGCAGTCTGGTCTTCAGTTCAACCCATGCATGCTTCTTTCTCTATATTTCCTCTTAAGTCACCAATCATACTGGATCTGACTCCCACCGAACTTCAGTACATTGTCTTAATTCCACTTGCAATGACCCTATTAACTAACAGCCACATCCTGAGGTGACAGACACATACTTATATCCCTTGTGTGGGGCATAATTCAAATCAAAAAGGGCAAGAAGAATCTGAGTTCAGTAATGTTCCCCCAACACGTACTTAGGGACATACTTTCACCAAAAGAGGAAAGGGGGGGCGGGGAGAGTAGGCAAAAGAAACTAAAATGACAGTGAGGACAGATGTAACCAAAGCCTAGTAAGGATGGAAGTGCCAGCCATGACGGCTTGGAAGTAAGCAGCTGGCATGGAGGCTGGAAAACATTCATGGACACGCAAAAGCTAACTCATTGTGGCCCAAAACTAGCAATTGTACAATGCTGTAGTAAACAGTATCCACATTCTATTGCTGTCTACTTGGGGTTTTTTTTTTGGGGGGGGGGTTGTTTTGTTTTATGCTGGAGCTTGACCCCCAGGGCCTTTTGTTAGCTAACCTTTCTACCACTGAATCGCACCCAGCCCAAATCCTGACTTTTGATAGGCAGTTTAGGAGGCTCATGCTACAATCCATGTGCCACCACATCACAAAGAAGGCCACTTCAGCCCTCTGAGAAGTTAAGACAGGGGAAAGGAATGCAGTGTTAGAATTTGGGGCAGGGCATGCTATGGCTGAGGAAACCAAATGCCGTTCTGACTGACCTTCACCAATAATTCGGGCTCCCCTCTAGAACGAAACGAACTAGGAGAAAGTGACTCTGCTCTTGTCCACTCCCTCACCCATCAGGAATGTTCACACTAGGTCTGTAACATGGCATATCACGCACAGAAGAAGAGACCCACAGCACCCTGCTACCAACTGTCCACAAAGTACCATGGGGGAGGTACTTCAAGCGGCACATGAAATACTCTCCTGCTGGCTTGAGACATGTGGCTCCCGAAATCACAGCATGTCATTTCCATGTGTTTGAGGCAGGACTTCCCCAAACAACCCTGAAGCACAGGGAACCACCGGGCCACTCCCATACCACAAAGCTTACTGGGTTTTTTTTGTTTTTTGGTTTGTTTGTTTTTTTTTCAGGTTTTCTCTTCTCATAAAAGTTATGTTTTCTTTTTAAAACTTTAATTCAACGAAAGAAATTACAATGCAAGCCCAAAGCACTACTTTCCACAGTAGCAAATTAGAGAGAGCTAATCTGTGGTCATACTGTGCCCTGTTATCTGTACCTTGTCACTTTAATTTAGCACAACCCAAGCCCAGCAATACTATTCTTTGTTACTTCTCCACACAGCAGAATTTTAGCCTTCATACTGAGTTTCAAAGAGTCCAGAATAAAACCAGCCCACATTAAGTAAATGGTCACATAAAATCTTCCCTTTATAGATGGAGAAAAAGACTTCCAAGGTTCAAAAGGAGGTTTTTAAACACCAAGTAGTCTTAGTGACATTTTAAAAGGGTCCACTTTAAGAGGTTGAATTCTTCTCTCCGCTGTGTTGATTGGCATGTGCGTCTTGCGTCTATCAGAACCAAAGTGGTTATTACTGGAAACGTGCACACTCTATTACACTGCTGAGACATCTCCGACACACAAGAGTCTCCACATGAAGAACCGGCAAGCTGGAGGACAAACTTCCCATTATGCCGTCTTATAGAGCATTAAAAAGCACAAGTGACAGCTTGGGCTCCAGTACAGGGACATACTAGTTTCAAGATCCTAATACCCAGTCTTTGTAACTGGCAATCTAGCGATCCCTCAACCAGAGGAAGCAGGCTGTCCAGAATGTAGCAGAACCAAATGTTTCCATCTCCACCTATGAGAGTATACTAAGCATTAAGCACAGGCGTTTCAAAATTATACATTAACTCTCAGGCACAGGCATGTGCAAACTCTGTTATGTAGAAATACTCTCTGGAAAAAATGTCATCATTATAAACCATATCCCAGGTGTCACCCAACTTCCAGTTTTTCATAGCCTTCCCATCCCACCTCCCACTCATCTCCTAAAATTGAGAAGAAATTCCCGAGCATTTCCAGCTCCAACAGTGCTGCACATTAAGCACATATCCTCTGAGCTCTCACTCTGCAAATCATTTGGTTAGAAATATCAGTGATGGGCTAGTTGTACAGAGCCTATCCCAGCAGCAAGCGGCACCAGGGCATGCTTATCATGAAAATGTAGACTTTAAAGATGCACAAGGTGACTGGAACTCGGAACTGGTGGTCCAACCACAAATCAGCACTTCACAGCTGTCACTGGGAGCCAGAGTTGATCACTTGATTATGCTGAGTATGCCCCTGACAAGGAGCATGTCCTTACAGAGCTGTCAGTTCCTTGCCATTTGCATGAAGTGATCGGCTTATCAGGCCCACACACCCTCATCTGGCAGCAGACAGCAAAACTCTATCTGCCAGCAAAGGGGACTAGGAAAGGAAGAGCTGAAGAAGGTACCTCAAAGAATCCATAGCTTATGACACTCTATCTTGCTGTGCCCCGATTCTCATGTGCACAGATGCCTAGATACAAAGGAAAGTGAAAGTCACAATCCTTGACCTCATGCCCCAACTGCTCTGACCAGCCTGTGTCAGGTGATTCCACTTCTAATCCTTTTCACTGGTCCACAGCTTGGGACTCACCACACTCACCAACTCAAGAAGAGACCAGCAGATGTCAGTGACCTGCTCCAGGGTCCACACAAAGCTTGCTGTCATGCTTCTTTTGCAAATGGAAAGCAAATCTCTAAGGTTTGAACCTTGCCAATGCTTACCACCCCACTCTCTAGGTCAGCTCTCTAACCCTGGGTGCTAAGGGCCAGGGGCCTCTCCGGAAAACACGAGAGGACCGACTGGTTATTGGCATCAGCCTTCAGAGCTCAGGTGGTCAAACCCCAACACCAAGCTGACCTGGTGATGACCCAGGGAGGCTGTCTTTCTCTACAGCTAAACAATGGAAGAGAAAATGGACTTCTGCTTCAAGTTTGGAACTTGGGGCTCAAAGTCCACCGCACAGAAGGGCCAAGCCAGGCACAAGAGCAGCTACTTGTAAAGGCATTAATATGAAGCTGTACAGAGATATAACAAAGGATAAAAGGAACATAAAATTATAGTCAGCGAGAATCTTTCACCAGTGAGAAGCAGTCTCTCAGTCCCAGTCTGCCTGGCCTGCCTGTCTGTCTGTCTGTCTCCTCCTCTCTCCCCCTTCCCCCCCCCTCCTCTGCGCCCCCCCCACCCCGTCTCTCTGTGTATATGTGCCTGTATGTGTGTGTTTATTTTATGAAAAATCGTAGCTAAATGACTAGGTTATTATTATACTCGCTTGGGTGTGGCTTTTGTCTCTCACAGAAGAACCCAGATACTTCTGGCTAGTCTCTACCTCAGAGCAACACCATGCCCTCAGGTGTGGGCTGGCATACAGGTCACAGTTTGCCATATCAGGCTCCAAATCCCACGCTTGCATAGAGCACTTCTCAGGGAACAAAAGGCTTTTATCTCAAAGCCCCTAGGGACCACAGGCTCCAGGGCTCAGTACCCAGGGGGCCTAAAGTAGGAGCCTTGGCCATCTGTTCAAAGAACCCAGGAATCCCAAGGGAAGGGCCCAGTGAGCTGCTGCCGGAGGGTGGGAGTTTCAGCTGAGAGAGCACTGAACTGCAGAAAGGACTGTCACCACACACCAACATCAAGCAGCACAAACTTGGCAATGGGGAACTGACAATGTTAGGTTGCCAGGGAGGCAGAGTGTTCCCGATAAAGGTATCATTTATTTTGATTAAATCTCTCCGGCGCAACCCAAGAAAATTAAAGATTTTTAGAGGAAATAAAATACTTCAATACAGTAAGTATTTTATTTTTGAAATAAAAGTTTTTCCTTCTTTTTATGTACTTGAAAAGTTCCAAAAGATAAAGAGGAAGAAACCAGGTTAGTTGCTGCCCCAAAGTCAAACCTCTCTCTAACTGAAGTTCCACTCATTTAAGATAGTGAAACATGGCAAGGAGTTAACTCTAAGGAACCGGAAATAAGCTGCCTCTGAGAGTTAGCAAATAACCAACTGAGAAGGAGTATGGGCGCAATAGCAAATCCACAAAGACTTTTGTCTTGGTTAGGGTCACCATTGCTATGATGAAACACCATGACCGAAGCGACTTGGGGAGGAAAGAGTTAATTCGGCTTACACTTCCACATCACAGCTCATCATCAAAGGAAGTCAAGACAGGAACTCAAACAGGGCAGGAACCTGGAGCCAGGAGCTGATGCAGAGACCATGGAAGATACTGCTTACTGGCTTGCTCTCCTCATGGCTTGCTCAGCCTGCTTTCTAATAAAACCCAGGACCACCAGCCCAGGGAGGGCACCACCAACATTGGGCTAGGCCCTCCCACATCAATCATTAATTAAGAAAATAACCTACAGGCATGCCTGCAGCCAGATCTTATGGAGGTATTTTCTTAAATGATGTCCCCCCTCTCAGATAAGTCTAGTTTATGTCAAGTTGATATAAAACTCTCCAACACAACATTTGCGAGACATGGGCTCTACAGTCAGCCAACAATGTTGGAATTCCTGGCCATTCCTCCAGCTACATGACCTCGCATGCGCTGGCAAAAAAACCATTAGTCATTCCAGGGCTTTATGTCCTACGTAATCCGTGCGCTGCGTAATTTGCGCGCAACATGATCACGTAATCTATGCACATGTATGGCGTAGCTCCATAAGCCCATAAGCACATGTGCAGGGAAATCCATAAAAAGTGGGTCACAGACTCCTCCCCCACTTCTTCTTCTCCCCCCTCCCTCTCTCCCTGCACATGTCTTCCATAGGCCTAAGCATATTCTCTTCTGTCCCTCCTTCCCTAATAAACTCTGATAGTAGGTTTTGTCGTGTCTCGTGACTTTTCTCACACCGTAACAGCGTCACTTAATGAATAACATTATGCCACCACCTTAAAACCAACAAACAGAATCTGTTAACAAATTCCATTGCCTGAGTCTATGGCCTAACCTAAAGAAAGAGCACATTGATCAAAAGAAAGAGAGGTGGCCGTGAGTTAAAGCAGACAAAATGGGAGCCTGTTAGGCTACCACAGCTCTGTCCCAGATAGGGTGACGTCCAGCACTTCCTGATTTATGCCCGTCTTCATATGACATAGCCAAGCATGAGGCCTATCAGATGGGGGACTCCAGCTGCCCAGGCTGCATGCCTGTTGGTTCCTGGTCATCATGGTCAGCTCCTGTTTACACAGCACTCTCCAGGCTTCCACTCAGCTTCCCTTGAAGGTTGCGTACAGATTGGAAATTTGCATATTGGCAAGATGAGCCATCAATATGTATCTTGTTCCCCAGTTCCAGGGAGCATGCTAATTGCACCGGACATGAGAGTTGCCATGTTTTGGACCAGCAGGTAGTAAAGGTTACTGACACAGGATGAGGGTTTCCTCTTGGCCACAGCACACGCACCTGTAATTCATCCCAAGTTCTACCCAAGCACCAGCTGCACACATTCCATGAACATAAATGCAGAACATCCCACCGTTGGAACATTACACAGTGGTCAATTAATTTCTTTCTTTCAAATTCTTTGTAGCAATCTCAAATTTAAAGTAAGTAAGTAAGTAAGTAAGTAAGTAAGTAAGTAAATAAATAAATAAATAAATAAATAAAAAGCACAACTACAGTACAAAGAGCTACCATTCATCTTGGAACATGTAAGAATAATCTGCCAACCAGATGCCTCATCAGCCACAAGCACATTAATGCTCATTCCATTATAAGCACAACATGGCCATCAAATCGGAAAAGAGACATTATTACTGCATGTTCCATTTGCTCCTCAGCCTCCATTGAAATTCCACCCAAAGCCTGCAACTGTACCTGATAACAAAAGGGTGCAGCTTAGATTCATCTAGTGCTTTTCACTGCTCAAGCTTCATTCCTGCTGAAACACTTCTCTCTGCCTTCCTTTGGCTTTTCTGACCTTGACACTTGTGAAGATTGCAGGCTGGTTATTTTGCATAATGCCTCTCAAGTTGGGTGTGTTGGATGTTTCCCCTACTTGGATTCAGATTGTGCATTTTGGGAAGGAAGACACAGAAAAGTGAAGAGGCAAACGTTTCCTTGCTTGTCCTCAAGTGGTACCTGGTTTTGATTTGCCCCATTGTCGACACTGTTCACTTGTTCTCCAGCTTTTGCTAGAACCAGATTCCTGCAAGCCCAAGAAGACTGGCCAGGAGTGGGCAGAACAAAGAGGGTCTGGGCTGTATCTGTCTGCATCTCCTCTGCCTTGAATGGTGCAGCTCTGCACTCTGCCCTGGAACTGTTACCAGAGATGGGGAAAAAGTGGTGGGAAGGGAAGAAACGACAGGATATGCTTTCAGGAGAAAACAGAGGAGGTAATTCTCCCTTCTCATTCATTTATCCATACCACAGACAGGTGTGGAAAGCCTCTCCCTCAGGCACAGTGACACCAGTGTACATTGTAGAGCTAGGTGCTCCAAAGCAAAGCATGGTATGTTAAAGAAATACTATACCTAAATTACTGTGGGACAGCATTGAGAAAGGATGTTTGGCCCAGGACAGCTTAAACGAAAAGCAGTCCAGCACAAGGAAGAGTCCAATTCTTTTTGACACATGCAGGAACCTGAACGTAGACATAAATAGAAAGGTAAGTCTAACTATATGCAAAGGTGTGCCTCATCCAATAGCCATGGGAACCACCAAAGAGTTGGAAGCAACTGGCCAGGCCGCAGGACATGTTTGTAAATAGTCTGAGGAATCGGGCAGAAGAGATTAACAGGAAACAAAAGGAAATCAAGGTGCACAAGTTTGTACATGAGCAGACATCAGAATGGATGGATGTCTTCCAGATCAAAGGCCGACAGGGTTAATCTGGGGCATGAGGGCAGAAACAGGGGCAGGCTCTATGGAAATGCAGGACCCACAGGCTTCTATTGGGAAGTAAGGGGTAGAAGAAGGGGGACACTGGATGGCCCACAGGGGCTTCTGAATCAAGTCCATAGTGTGAGGAGCCTTTGATTATACTGAGAGGAGTAAGTGTGACTAACTTAACACTTTCAGATATAAAAGCAACCTCCTAATCTCTCCAACACAGGACCAGCATCTCATCCTGATGACCAGAAGACCTCAAGGACAAGTCTGAGCTCTGAATGGGCATCACGGCGTGCTAGGTTTCAGCTTATGATTTCATTACATCTGTGTCCAGTGTGTCACTGTGTAGTAAGTACTGTGGGCAGAGCTGGAAGCTCTCTCATACTACTGTAAAAAGGGAGAGTGCTGGGAGATGTGTTGAGCCTGTCACACCTCCCCCACGGCCATCAGCTTGTAGTTCACTAATAATTCCAGTAGCACTGGAGTTGGAGCAGCCTACTCATTTTGTTTGATTTTACAATATATACCTCATACCTTTGCTCTTAAGCAAAGTAAATAACATTCAACTTTGCATGATTTTACAAGATCCTTGAAAACACCTGCCAACACCCTAGGGTATTAAAAAGCTAAACGTAGAGACTGTACATATTTTCATTATAATTACTTGTTGGAAAGTGGAAATCTCACATTTGGTGGGAATCCAGAGGTACTTACAGCTCAACATAATGTATATGTGATTTAGTTCATGGAAAGCAAGAGCCTCTGGGTTTTTTTGTTTGTTTGGTTGGTTGGTTTGGTTTGGTTTGGTTTGGTTTGGTTTGGTTTGGTTTGGTTTGGTTTTCTCAAGACAGAGTTTCTCTGTGTAGTTCTGGCTATCCTGGAACTCACTTGGTAGACCAGGCTGGCATTGAACTCAGAGAGATCTGCCTGCCTCTACCTCCCCAGTGCTGGCGTTAAAGGTGTGAGCCACCACCACCCCACTCCATTTCTTATTTTAAGTCACTTCTCTTCATACACCCAATTACCAAATATTCAGGTCTGAGATTGAATGAGGACGTTCCAATCTGTGCAATGCCACAGTGAATAAAAACAATCATGCAGCTTTCACAGACTCTATTTGATCTACACAGAGAAAATACCAGAGCATCATCAATATTTCTTGAGTAATTTCAGACTTTTCCTTGCACATATTTCATCATTTGAAGCCCTGTTCTTCCCCTTGCCTCTCTGTGTCATCCTTAGCTGTAGCTTGACACTGCTGACGCTTGTGAGAACCCCGTGTGTTTTCACGGTAATGTAGCATAGGACAGCCAACAGCGGGCCTTGCTACACACAGAACCATCTCTTCTGCAGTAAGTGACTTAAATACCTGTCAACTACTGCTCTCCCTAAATACACTGGGAACCACAACAAGCTCTTGCAAGAAGACTTAGCAGAACATTAACTGCAGAATGCATGTGAAGGCTTCTAACCTGGACCTAGTGTAATTTTGTAATTTTCGAAAGTTAAAAACTTGGGCCAGGCGTTGGTGGCACACACCTTTAAACCCAGCACTGGGGAGGCAGAGGCAGGCAGATCTCTGAGTTGGAGGCCAGTATGGTCTACAGAGTGAATTCCAACATAGCCAGGGCTACACAGAGAGAGTCTATCTCAAAAAACCAAATAAATACATAAACAAACAAACAAACAAACCAAACTTGGGACCAGGTACACCAGAAGGTGGTGGAGAATACCTTTAATCTCAGCACTTAGGAGCCAGAGGCAGGCAGATTTCTGAGTTTGAGACCAGCCTAGTCTACAGAGCAAGCCCCAGGAAAGTCAGGGCTACACAGAGAAACCCTGTCTCAAGGCGGAAAAAAATTAAAAAATTTAAAAAAGCTTGGGGCCAAGGAGATTATTCAGCAGTGCAGTAATAGAAACACTAGAGACCCTGCCTTGAAAAACAAGATAAAAAAGAACTACCAACTCCCAATAAATTGTTCTTTAACTTCCAAATGTATCATGGCGTGGACAAACCCACATTTACACATCTGTACACACGACATACCATACACACACACACACACACACACACACACACACACACACACACATACACAGTAAGCAGACTGTTCAGCACATTCCCACCCACACAGTGACACAGCAGCATGGGCCCTGATCCCCGGTGACCTCCCTGGGTACAGCACCATCTCCTCTGATCCTCAACTTTCTCATGAGCACAGCAAATAGTATACATTCATTAGGACTGTCAGGAGAATTTAAATTGCAGTGACCAGCACAGTGTCTACAATACAATAGAGGCACTGTTTACTGCCCTTTTCTACACCCAGGGTTATTTTTCATTAATGTATAAACATGAAAAATGCAGTGGAAGACTTTTGAGCTAGATCCCCAGTCACCTAGAAAGTCAAAACGTTGGTATTCTCCTTCCTGTCCTTCGAGACTCTAAAGTTTCTACTTTAAGCTCAGTCCACACGCCATTTAAATGTGAGCATCCAATTATTATGTCTCTTTCTTCCGAAGCTATCTTCTCTGTTTCACTCCAGAAATGGGATAAGAAAATTGAAGTGGAGAATAAGGAAGGACTGGTTCACTGACTCTGTTTATACACTGCTCTGCTAGATTCTCCTATGTTTACCTCTCAGCAAGCATTTCCTGGATACTTGAAACAACAAAAAACCTTTTAGTGAGCAGTAAAGAAACCGGGACACCCGTGTCTCCTCCAGAGAAGGGTGAGGGGTCAGAGGACAGTATGTACTGCTATTCCTGTCACAGTGGGCTGTGTCTACCTTGCTGTCACCCATTGAGTCAATCAGCCTTCTACCACTGAGAAAAATATATGAGATAATCAACTTAAAGGAGGAAGGATTTAGAGTCAATCAGCCTTCTACCACTGAGAAAAATATATGAGATAATCAACTTAAAGGAGGAAGGATTTAATCGGGACTTCAGTCCCTGGTTATTTGGCTCCCATCAAGTTGGGTCCATGGCAAAGGTAAATAGCATGGTAGGGATCCCATGTCAGAGCAAAGCAGCTCACATCATAGGGCTAGCAATCATAGGAGTAGTGGGGAATAGGAAGGAGGATCCCAATGCATTCTTCAAGGGCACACCCACAATGACTGAGTTACTCTAACTAGACCTCACTTCCTAAAGTTTCCGCCATTCCTAATCAGCCTCATCGGCTGGACCCAAGTCTTCACCACATGTGAGAGACCACACTGGAGAGACATTAGTGGTCCAACCACAACACCCACTAATCCTTCTTAGAAAGTGGAAGAAGGACGACCATGGTCAGTACACTTTGATACCCACGTGTCACTACATGCCGGATCCATTCTAAGATGTGTCACGAGATGAGCTGGTTGGTGTTTGTAGAGTATCCTGGACAAATACATAGGGTATAGGTTCCGTGAGGCCTCTTGGGGTGATTGATAGACTCCGTAAGTAAGATACATACTATGAATACACTCTAAAATGATGACTGAAAGCATAGCATAGGAGGGACTAGAAAGGTGGTTCAGTGGGTAAGGGTGTGGGCTGCTCTTTCAGAGAACCTGGGTTTGGTTCCCAACACCCACATGGTGGCTCACAGCCACCTCAAACTCCTATTCCAGGGAATCCAATGCCCTCTTTCTGACCTCTATGGGTTCCTGCACAGGTGCATGCACATATGCTTGTACTTGTACATATACATGTGTACACACACACACACACACACACACACACACAATAAAATAAAAATTCTATAGTAACTACTTTAACCAAGAACATAGTTTATTACTAAAGTACTTTGATACAATTTTCAGCACAGTGGTCTGTTAACAGCAACATCAAAAGCACATGGCTATTTCATGGCACTGTGACCTAGACTACAGTGTCACTGGACAACAGAAATTTTTCAGCACCATTATTATCTTACAGGGTCACTGATACATGTGCACTGTCATTGGTCAAAATGTCACTATGTGCAGACACTTGTACCTCTAGACTGAGTCTCTGCTAGACCTGATGAACAGGTGTGCACTCATGTGTGAGGTCTCAGCCTCACCCCTAACGAGCACAGGAGGACTTGTTCCTAAAACACCACAGGCTCGAGGGATAAGGAACTGTTCTAACATGTATTATGAAGTGTACTCACCAACACAAGCCAAATGCTCATCTGAAGGCCTGTAATGGCCACCTCTAGTCAGGATACCCAATCCTATGTCTTTGCTGAACAAAGATCTTCAGCATTGAATTGAGTGTGTTCTCCCAACCAGGACATGCCTTAGACCTAGTTAGTGTTCCAAGTGCTGATTCCTGCTTTGGTAGCCTCTCCAGAGTCTGTCTGCAACTGACAATGAGGGCTGGTATCATGTCCTGTATTTAACTCACTCGGCGAACTGTTAGGGTGAGGGAATTCCCCCAGAGGGCTGTGATTTTCTTGTCTATCAATCTGAATCCTATGCAAATGCTTCCAGGTCAAGAGCTCCTGTGGGAAAACCACCAGAGCCCCAACTCAGATTCAAGAGGCCTATGCAAAGCCACAGTGCACCAACACAGGCTCCTCCTCCTGTAACACCTAATGCCTATCCAGCCCAGACAGAGGGGAAGCCCAAAGTGGCTTCCTTATCCATAGGCTCCACTTCCATTTACTCAACCAATTGCTGATCATAATATTTGAGGTAAAGACTGTGACTATGTTGAACTTAAGAATTTTTTTTCCTATCATTACTCTCTAAATTATACAGTGTAACAACTATTTACATAGTATTTGCATTGCATTAGGTTTTACAAGTCATGTAGAGATGAATTAAAGAGTCCCAGAGGGTATGCATAGGTTACATGCAAATTCTGCACCATATCTAGGCAGGCACTTGAGCATTCAAGGCATTTGTTATCTGAGGAGCTCCTGGAACCAATCCCTTGCTGCTGAGGGATGACTGCATTTGCCTGTTAGCCACTAGGCAAATATGTAGTAAAGGAGAAAGGAAGGGTCTTCTGTCCTCTGGTAGACGGTCACCACCCTTTCAGATAATGTATGAGACTGTCTGTCCTAGGGTTTCTATTGCTGTTAAGAGACACCATAACCCCAGCAACTCTTATATAGGAAAAAAATATTTAATTGGGGTGGCTTACATTTTCAGGGGTTTGGTCCATTATCACCATGATGCATCACGGTGCTGGAGCTAAGAGCCCTACATCTTGATCAGCAGGCAACAGAAAGTGAACTGAGATACTGGGCAAGGCTTGAGCATATATGAGACTTCAAAGTCCACCTTCACAGTGATACACTTCCTCCAACAAGGCCATACCTACTCCAACAAAGCCACACTTCCCAACAGTGCCATTCCCTATGAGCTTATGGGGGCCGATCACATTCAAACTACCACACTGTCCCATCTGGAACATCAAGAAGCTGTGTAGATGGGAATTTTACAAATTCACGAAGAGACCAAATGCACTAGCACTAAAGTCACCTGTGGTACCACTTCTCTAACACTCAGGAGAGCTTGACAAACCCTGCAAGGGTGCTCACTCTTCAGTTCTAATCCTCAATCCGCTGCAACATATACAGGATAATAAAGTCCTCCCTGTCACACACTGCCACATACCAGCATAGACCCCTTCCTCCCAGAGTCCTCAGGAAGCTGAGACAATTGCAAATCTGTGGGTTATTTGGCACAGAACATGTGTTCCAAAGCTTGCTAATTCCCTCCCCCTGCATCATGTGATAAATGCCAATTAATTTTACAGAAGCAGAGCTATTGATTTAGTGACAAATGCACAGGCTTCTAGGGACACTTTATCTCCAGCCCTCCAGTCCCAGCTATTTAATATGGTGCAAGTTTAGTGTGTCACTGTCTTCCAAAGCAAAATGGGATAGCACTTAACTTCCAGGAGAGTTAGGTGCTGTCAGTGAGCTGAGCAAAGAACATCAGACAGCGTACGCTCCCTGAGTTCTAAGGCCCTTCAGCTGTCAGCAAAACTCTTTACTTAAGTATGTCCCCAGTGAGCCAGGGAAACCAGCGTGCTCCCATGACAAGATAGGAATGACTATTAGTATACTGCCCATCTATCACAGATGCTGTATAAACAAACCATGAAGCCACTGGGGTCAGCTCCAAAACAGAAAAAGCCACACGGCAGCATATTCGCCCTTAGGAAGCACAGCACTACTTTTTATTTCTATTTTCGTGTGTTTACCTATTCCTAAAAGTTCATAAAATCACTTGGGGGCATAAATGCCAATTACAAGGCATTTTAGCCAAAATATGTTTTCAAAGCCACGGGCATTTCCTAGCACAAATTAAATACTACATCAAATATAGCACACTCATTTGGAAAGTCTACAGATTTCCCATAAACAAACCAGGGAACTAGGAAAGGAAGGAAGACATGACAACCCCCCACCCACCCACCCACCCCCCACCCCGCCAGCGCTGGAGGACACTGGATAAGCTCCCTTTTAACAGGCCAGGAAAGAGCAAGCCTGCGACTTTGGGGACTAGCACACCAATCTCAGTCCAACTCCTTATCTCGCCTTCCAGACCAACACCTTGTCAAGGAAGGACTATGATTTAAACCATTTTAAAGATGGCACAAAATCCTGTTTTTATGATCGAAGACAAACCTAGGCTTTGTTAGGTTTCAGTATAGGACCAATCAGACCTCATTTCCCTGCAATTTTACAGATGCGAAGTGAGTATCCCTCTGGGAATAGATCTGTAAAATGTTCTTTCAATCTGGGCCTAAATGGGCAAAATGCTCAAGAAAAGGCTCATAAAGATTTTGCCAAGGACTTAGAAGAGGACCAAGAGCCCTGGCGTCCCCCTTATCTAGAAGGTTCAGCAGAGAAAGGAACTTCCGTCTACCCAGATGTATCTTTAGCAGGAGCCACAGCTGCCTCATCCAGAGGAAATCAAGGAGCCCTGTGGGCTGAAGATGTCAGGAGATCTGGCATGTCAAGTAAGAAGAGCCTAGCTCTTTCTACCCTTCAGTGAGAGGCTAGGAGTTAGTCATATTCCCCGCTAGGCAGACAGAGAAGGACAGAGCCACGGCTAGGGAATAAAGGTGGCAAACTTCCAAGATGGCCAGCTTCTTCCTCACCCTCCTGACCTGAGACAAAAGCTTGTCGAATGAAAAAAAGCAATAAAAAGGACATGGCTGTGGACACCATGGTATGGTATAGTGGAGGAGAAGGTTATTGTAGATGTGAGGAAGAATACAGAAAGGGGCAGAGACAGACATCTGAGAGAGTCCACAGTGAACATGGCCAGACTGATCTGGGCCATGTAAGGAGAGATGGGGAGAGAGAGCAAGAGAGGAGCTGCCAATCAAGAAGGGCGGCCTGGGCCAAGAGACTGGTGTAGCCAAAATGGCTGAGTTATAGAGGGGCCAGAGGAGCTGGGGTTCCAGGGCTGGAGAAGTTTAGGGTAGGGGGCAGGATGTGCCAACCAAAAGAACTGCAGGTGAGGGGGATGCTGGGAGAACCTGGAGGCAGAGTCCATTTTGATATGTTAATAGACATCCCAGCCTTTTGTCCCAGGTTTAAGACCTAACACCTGATGGCTTAAAACAAAGGCCTTGCTTGTATGCTTTGTCCCCAACCAGCAGGCTGGGCTGCCTCAACAAGTTCAAGGCATGATGAGGACAGGTAACACAACAGCTGTAGCCAATAACCATTCTATCATTCTTCAAAGTGACCAACACTAAATTAGGAGAGCAAAACACTTCAGAGACTTAAAAAAAAAAAAAAAAAACAGCCGTGGAGAAGAACCTGGATTTTTCTGGTTTAGCAGAGGGTCCTTTTCTTTGTGTGTGCTGCATGTGTGTCTCCTCACCCCCTAGTAAACACCTTTCCTCAACTGCTGATTCTATCTGCTGCTGTCTGTGGGGTCTGAGATATCTCTGCTGCCGCCTGTGACACTAGAGATTTTTCCTACCTGTGAATTCTTTATCTGGCAGAGTAAACAAACCTGATCAAGACCCCTAAACTGTGTCATCTGCGTACTTCCTGCCGGGGCTCCTAAACTCATGTCCAAAACTTAAGGTGATGGGGTTCTGAACATAATGTCGAGAAACTGGCACAGCAGAAACAGGGAGGTCACTCACACCCTCTCCTCATCATCCCCTCCTGAAATGGGTCATAAAACTTAGGAATGATTTTCAGACTTTCCCTGAAACAAGTCATATAACCCCTGTGAGAGGCGCTTCTCTGTACTCCACCGGAAGGGCCTGAAGGTGCAGAGTGACAAGACGAGACTGAACAAACAGGCCTTGTGAAGTCTTACAGTTAGGTCATACTCCATACGCAATCACATCTATAGGCCGTCCACTCACTGGTGTTAGAATCCAGCCTCTGCTAAAGCCACAAAAACTGCAGCAGCCTTCCTCCTTACAGACGCTTACAGGCACCCTACTGAGACATCCTTGGTAACAGACTACCCCAGTGTCAGGATTTCTCACCTGGGAAGTGAGTTAACATCAAAGGTAGGGCGCATCCTGCTCCCCAACTCCCTCCTTCACTTTGGCCAGGGAATGAGAATGTCTGGCTGCAGGCTCCTGCTGTGAAACCTCCCAGATTCTTACCGGGCTATAAGAACAGTCTCCCACCTTTGGGCTCTTATTTCACTCATCAGTGACCTCGGTCAAGCTGTCTGTCTTCAAGTGCTGGAGCACACATACACACACACACACACACACACACACACACACCACAGAGTTATGCAGTTGCCTCTCTGTTTGTCCTCGGTGTTGTTAACTCTTAATAAATTCCTTATTCCCCAAGAATACATTTCAGTGTCCTCTTGAACTCTTCCCCACCCATCCAAAACTTAACAATCTGTCCTCAAACCAGTCATGGACAGAGGCTTGCCTGCATCTCCATGTCATCACCTAAGCTCATAGTAAAAAACTCCAAATGTTTCTCCATCACTAGACTGCCTCTTGTTATAGGAACTTCTGATATGAAGCTGGAGGAGGGTATGAGAAACATATTTTCCCTCTGCAATACTGCCCTGGTGAAAACAGGAGGACTGGTTGTAGGTGAGAAGAATCTTTGCTATCATTTGGATCTGAAATGTCCTCAAAAAGGCCCATGCACTGACGAAATCTTTAAGAAGCCCAATGTGAGAAAGATAGCTGGGAATGTATACTACCTATCTCCCCTGTCTCCTGGATTTTGTTTTTACTTCCTCATGCCATGAGGTGGGCAGGGAGAACCTCAACATGCTCAATGCTTTAAGATAACTTTTAACCATGGTCCCAAAAGCAGAGCCAACTAACCATGGACTGAAACCTCTAAACCTATGAACCAAATAAACCTTTCCTCTTTCTAGCTGATCATCTTAGGAATTTCATTATAGTAGCAGAATATAGGCTAACATCCTCATAGGGAGAAACCATGAACAGATGTTAGACTCAAAAACAACTGTCAACTGCCCTCTTTACAGTTAGAATGACCTTAAGACCCACTTGAGGAGAATATAGCATCACAAGATCACTGCTGAGGAGTTCTGGGTGGAAAGTTCCACTTTTTTTATTAAAGTGACAAAATAAAGGAAGTCTACTGGTATTTCCTTCATGTTAAGTATCTGAGGACATGACATCTGATGCTAAGCAAGCATATTTACGGTGGGGGATAGAAGGAAAGGTTTGGATCTTTGATGACATCCTCCAGTTTACCTAATGAACGTGCTCTGGACTTCTGGCTCGGTTAGCAACCGACACTTGAGGTCTTTGCTCACTCAGTGCTTCAGACCAGGGTCCTACACATTAAGCAGCACCCACATTCTTCCACAAATTATATCTAAGGTTCCCAGACGAAAATGAAAGAAGTAGAGGGGAATGATAAGGACATGCTGGAAGACAGTCTGTCATTTTCTTACACAATAAATATAACACACAACCCAGTAATTGTGTTCCTAGGTACTTACCTAAATGAGTTGAAAGTGTATATACACACACACACTCATACACACACACACAAAAAAAACCTGTACACTGATATTTCTAACACAAGTGCCCTAAACTAGAAGCCACCAACATGTCTTTCATCAGGCAGACAGAAAGCCAGTCTGAGAAAACTGCATACTGTAAAAAAGGGGTGTGAGCAGACAGAGCAGAGGCAATGTTCTAGGGAAAAAAACCATTCTTTCTAACACTGGAAAGGTGGACATGTGATATTGTCTGAGTGCTGAAACCCATGATTTCTATATACATGAATCAGCCACACCCCCAGACTCATCTCTAAGCTGGGTGGCTCCCTGCTTTCTGCTACGGGTATGTGAAGACCTCAGCAGGTTTCAGGCTCCCACAGATTCCTTCCCCTGCTCTCTCACTTTCGCTCTTAGCCTTCCCCTCAGCTTGCTAGCACATCCCAAGGGTTCCCACCAATAATGACAGCTTTGGCAGGAAAAGAATCCTTTCAGAGGCTCCCTTTGTTTCTGGAAGTAACAACCTAGTAAATATAAATCTCCCAGATGGTTTCTGCAGAGGTCCTGATAATGCAATACATACTTTAGCACGCCCACCTGTGAGGCCCGGGGCTGCACAGGCCCAGCAGCACTTCCTCTGCTGTGGAAGGGTAGCTAGGTTTTCAACCTCATTGTGAAAAGAAAGCACCCCAGTTCCAAAAGCTTTCCAGACCCGTTCTCATATACTTTTCTGTGGATTTTGGAATGATAACTAATGCTAAGTTCTAAGTTGATCGCAGCTGTAAATAGTTTTTAAAATGAATTATTGCTTGGCTATGTCTCTTGCCCTTTTTTCTCTCTTTCTTAGTTTTTTTTTTTTTTTTTTTTCTGAATAAAAAGCAAATGGCACAAGACCAAGAGACCTCACTGAGCGTTCCAGCGCCATGAGATATGCCCGGAAGAAAGCATTTGCTGACCAAAGTTCCCTGAAGAGGCATCACTGGGGCCTGATCAATGAAGCAATGGTAATGGAGCCACCAGCTGGGCACTGACATGGTTTGAGAGAGCATCATTCTGAGAGAGAATGAAATTCTTGGGAAGAATCACCCCCAAGAATAGGCATGGGTGTTCTGAATACCTAAGACTAAAGGAGCACCCCAAACCAGTAAGTCACAGTTTCTCCCCTAAGTCAGCTGTCCTCTGTCCTTTGCACAGACTGTTCCCTCAGCCTTTAACAGCCTCTCCCTGCAGTCTCCTCCCCTCACAGGCCTCACCCTGCCCCCACCCTGTGGGTCACAGCCACAGGCATTATTCGGGATACAGTAGGGGAGTTCCTCCAACTGGAAGCGTTTCCAATTTCTCCAGACTAGTTATTCAGTTCTTCCTCTCTGCCCCAGACTGCCTGGTAGCTCTCTTCTCTCTAGTGACTACAGCATCTGTTTGCAGGGAGCTGGTGAGGACAGGGCCTCTCTGTGACAGTATGCTGCCTAGCATAGGTCACCCACAGATGTCTGCTCAATACAGGGACTGCAGAAGCAACACAAGGAACTCTCCAACAGGCCTGTGTGCAGTGGGCTTTAAAAGTCCGTAAGGAAAGAATTTTTCAGCAAGAAATATTTTTTAAGCTTGATAAAATATGTGCACACAGCATATCTATCATTTAGCACAGAAATAAGGCCACAAAGTTCAGCTCTGAGAAAGGCCTGCTTATCTGTGGTGGCTCTTCCAAATCACATAGAAACTCAAGAAAAACAGGTCTTTCAAGTAAAGCAAATACACTTTTAGTTGGCTTGGACTGAAATAAAGTGCACCAGATCACAAACGCTGCCTCCTAGGCATTCTATTCCTTTATTTCACAGCTTTGGCTACCATAAACTACTGAAGCACACGCATGTGCCCAGGCCACTGCAGTCAAGCAGACTTGCTAGGATGAAGGGTGTCCTTCAGAAGCAGTGAAGGAGGAGAGAACTGGTGGTGTGGCAGTTTCAGTGCAGACTGACTGCCAATATTCCAGAAGCTCCACAGAGGAAACCAAGTGTCCCGCCAGCCCCAGCCAAGAAACTTCCAACAGCTGGCCTCTGAGAGGGTAGCCTTAAGGTGACGGGCCTCCAGAGCAGCCTGGGTCCATCCTCCCTAAGAAAACGTCAATCCTTTATATTCTCTTATCAGCGATTCCAGCCTGCTGCAGCTGCGGTCAGGAATGAGGAAATCACAAGCTGCAGAGAGGTCATGGGTTGGCTCCATGGTATATATTTTCAACCAGCCTTCAAGACTGCCTCCTTCACCCACTACTTCTCAGGGCTCATTCCACCATTCATACAAGTACTGGGGTGCCCTCCCAGGCTGCCTGTATGGAAAACCGTTGGGAAAGGGGGCTGGGGAGATGGCTCAGTGGTCAAGAGCACCTGCTGTTCTTAATGAGGATCAGGTTTGGTTCCCACTACACACACGGTGGCTTACAGTAATCCTTAATTCCACTTCCAGGGCGTCCAACACTCTCTTCTGGCTTCCCTGGGCACCAGACACAGACACAATACATATAAACATGCGGGCAAAATGCTCCTAAAATAGGAATAAAAAAAATCTTTTTGTTTTTAATTGTGAGGAGAGAGACCGTGCTGTCAAAGTACTTCATCTTTTATGACGACCCACCCTCACTGCACATGTCTGTTTGGTGAGACGCCAAAGTCAGGGTGACCAAACAATGAGGAACATGGAAGAGTGAAACGGCAACATCCCAAGGAAAGAAAATAAAAGCAAAAGTAGTACGGAAATAAGAAAAATATTCTGATTTTTTTTTGTACGTTTAAAATGTATGGTTGAGTATAAGATTTCAAAAGTCCTTCCCAGAAGACAAGATGATGATTCAGTAGTGACCAGAAAACATAACAAAACCACAATAAAATAGCGTGTTGGCATTTTACTTCACCATACCTCAGGCAGAGGCGCTGGCAGAAACCAGTGCACACTGGCCAGCGATGTTGATAATTACCGGATAATGCAAACAGTTGCCCCTACAATGGCTAACCTTAAATATCAATGTGACTAGACAGAAAGCTGCATAAGAGGTTACCAAAGCACACGTCCGGGGTCTCTGTGAATATGTACCAGAGACAACTGGCGTATGAGACAACCTTGGGGTTAAGACCCACTGTGCATTGGGGCCCCATCATCTTACAGGCTGGAGGCAGAGTGAGAACAACCGAGAAGGAGGCCAACCAGCGCCAGCCAAAGTGTCTGCTTCCTGAGAAGAGCAGCCCTGCTCTGCCGTGCACTCCCCGCAATGATGCTCCTCCACACTGCCACAGGGGGAAAGCAAAACACCGCCAGCCACCCATAGGCTGGGACCGCTAAACCAGGAGCCAGAGTACACCTTTCCTAAGCTGAGTTTCTTAGTTATTTTTCACACTGACAGAAAACTAACATGCTCATCCAAAAAAATCATCTGCCCAAAGCATAAATAGTGCTAAGGTTGAAAAACCACGCTCTAGCACAGTGGAATAAAGTTGTCTTTGACAATTTAACTAAACAACATCTTGGCACAAACTCTGCCTTCCAGGTAGATAGTTACATCATACAAGCCACTGGCTGAAGAATGGGCGTGTGTGGTCCAGCTTCGAAGCACAATGGGCTACTCTTACTCTTCAAAGCCATGTCACGTTGGCTTCTCATGCACATTGTTATGCCCTCTGGGCCCTCAACAGTTAACATATTCCTGATATCCTAAACATCTTGTTTGTCTACAGCATGATGACTTCATGAATTTCATACTGCAAAACTCACAACGGTGCCTTCATCTTCCCAGTGCTGCCATCCCCGCTCCTAGCTCATTTATGCTCCCTTATTTTTCTAGTTTTTAACCACATTATCATTTGCTGGTTAGTGAATACAAATTGCTATTCCCTCTAAAAATGTATTTGCACATTATGTTTGGTAAATTGAATCATGCTTTAAATGAACTAAAGTGGGTCATTCTTTATAGGAATTTGCTAATGAATCTTGTATATCACATAATAATCTCATCCTCATCTATCTGCTGCATTAACACTAATAACCAATGTCAGGTTCTGCAGAAAACATATGCAGATTAGAACTTCTTTATAACCAACTTCTAGAGGGGAAAGCTCCCTGCTTACAGATGTGCATGTTCATTCAGGCCAACCTGAGCTGAGACTAAGACACCAGAAATCAAAAAGAATAATCAATAATTATCCTACAGGTGGTGAAGAACGAAACTGAATTAGTGACTCCAATGACAGTTTCTAAAAACATATGCCATGACAGCAGTCATGGCAGAGAAGGGCGGGAGTTAGCGAGTATAAGTTTCGAAGGGGCAGCTCCAGAGAGTTTCTTTGTGGCCTAAAACAGTTCAGAATGTTGATTAGGTTGCTAGTTAAGAAGAGCACACAAACAATAAAATTGAATTGAACTACAAACAATCAAATATAGACAAGGTATAGGTAAAAATGGGGTATAGGTAAAAATGGATAAAACACTAGTTAAACCCATAATCTATCTGGTTGATTATACTGTGAAATGTAACTTTCCTGGTCTTGAAAATGTTATGTAAAATGTTGCCATTTTGCAAAAACTTGGGTTTAAGGGACATTTTTCTCTTTTTCTCTCCCTCTCCCCCACTATCAGATGATGTGTGTGTGTGTGCGTGTGTGTGTGTGTGTGTGTGTGTGTGTGTGTGTGTATGTGTGTGTGTGCAAATATTTGCAGCAGCCTTATCCATAATTTTCCAAACTCAGAAGCAACCCAAATGTTTTTGAAAAGATGAACAGATAAACTGTGTTACAACCTGCACATAATGAAATGGTGCTGAGCAAGAGAAAGGAGGCCATCAAGCCGGGACAAAAACGTGAAGTGAAGTCATACACCTATTTCTGAAGAAAGGAAGCAATCTGCAAAATCTATAGCCTGAGCACAACTTCACAGGTTTTTAAAAAGCAAAACGACAGAAGCAATAAAAGCATCAGTAGCTGACAGGGATGCAAGGAAGGCAGAGAAACCTCCAGGACAGGGGGTTTCTAAGGTGCCTGAACTCCCAGCCCTGAGGGAGGAGCTTTCTGTAGGCCCCACTCAGTCACCCTGGTCAACTCCATGTAAGCACAGACAAGACACGCTCATCCAGTCCTGCCCACATGCATAGGTTCAGGAGCAAAATCATACTGCTGATGCTGGGTATGGTGACTGAGAGCTGTAATCCAAGAACGTAGGAGGTGAAGAACAGGGAGACCAAAGTCATCTTCCGTGACAAAGTAAAGATGAGGCCAGCCTGGGCTACATGAGACCTCATCTTCAGAAAGCATAAATCAAATAGATAATAAATAAACAAAAACGAACATGGTTGTTTTAGAAGCCATTGAGTTTCAGAATTGTTTTTATACATCGCTAAGTCGCCAGGACAGCTGCCATCTGAAGTCACTGAGAAAAGTTGATTACACCAGCACACACTAGTTCTCTACCAAGGACTGATATCCTTCATGGGTTATTTTTCAATCATAAAAGCCCTGTTGTGCTGACATATCCTGCAGTAGCCTTCTGCTGCTGAGTTATTCAGGGTCATGCTGAGCTCAGCAGCCTCTGAAGGATCAAGGTTTGCTCAGCTTTCAAAGTTCTCCTAGTATCCAAACTTCCAGATTACGCTACAAAAAACAAAAATCACACTCTGCTATTATTTTAATTAAAAATACTTATGTTGCTGTGTGTGGCGGTGTTTTTAATTCTAGCTCTCAAAGGGCAGAGGTGGGTGGATCTTTGTGTGTTTCAGGCCAATGTGGTCTACCTAGGAAGTTCCAGGTCAGCCAAGGCCACATGGTGAGAGCAGGTTAGCACGGGGCTCCGTCCCCTTGACCTCCACTCCGTTCCAATCCCACTCTTCCTGGGGAAAAAAAAATTGAAAACCAGTGGGTCACATGTCAAGAGAAACAAGAAAATATGAACAAGGAAGCCTTGAGTGAGAGAATTTTTAGCTCAATGAAGCCAAGGGTGCACTTTCTGAGCCTGCGTACCTGCTTGGATCCCAAGGTCAGCACACAAGGGAGGGGAAGGATGCCAGGTCTATGCCTGTGCTCTGCTAAAGGAGAGCTGGGACTCCCACTCTACCATTTTCATAATAGAACCCCAGCAGCCGGAACAGGAAGTGAGGAGGAGTAGCTGAGTGTTTGGCTGCCTTTAGAAAACTGTTTTAAGACACAATTGCCAAGATACAGAAATCCTACTTCACGAATATTCTACGTGGGAAATCCCACGAGTGCACTGACTTGCTAATGAACACCCTTTCCCACACACCTCTGTAAGCCAGCTCTTTCCCTCCAGCAGCCACGGGTCCCCTGTGCTTCCCATACACACAACATTCCTTATTTAAAAGAAAATCAGTGCAGTGCTCTCTTTTCCAGGAACGAGTGGGCACCGTGGAATGTTGCCGTGCAGAAGTAGAAAATGGCAGTGGAGGAAAAAAATTAACATTCTTATGCTTTTCAACCTCTTTAATTAAAGTGTTGCTTTTCTGCTCTCCCCTTTAATCGTGTTAAACAAGAGAGAGGCAATGTGCTCTACGAGGCCACTTTCTCTGTTCTATTTCAGTCTTTTTTCATGCAAAGAAATGTTTTTACTTGGGGGTGGTATTATTCAGAATGATACTGTTATATTGAGAGAATTTATATTCATTTGTGAGATAAATGAGCATATTTCCCCTTATCTGGTTGATAAAATTTTTCTCTTCCTTCTGGTAATTATGAAAAATATTTATGCAAAGCATTTGTCAGAACACTGCTTCCCACTCTGGCACACACCATACTGGTGTGAAAGCAGTCATGAACCCTAGAAGGCTACTAATACTGGGAGTGGTGGTGTGTAGTTTGACTTTCTTTTGGGAAAGCCGGCTCACAAATAACCACATGGAGACTTCTTATTAATTATGAAAGCTTTAGCTTAGGCTTGTTCCCAGCTAGCTCTTATAACTTAAATTAACCTGCTTCTATTAATCTTCATTCGGCCGTGTGGCTTTAACTCTCCTCCATTCTGTATGTCCGACTTAGTCCACGCCTGGCTGGTGTCTCTGTGCACCTAGATTCCTCTTCTCCTCCTTTCTCTCCCTGGTAATCTCACCTACCCTCTCCTGCCTAGCTATTGGACATTCAGCTCTTTATTAAACCAATCAGAAGGTGCCATGGCAAGACACATCTTTACAGTGTACAAAAAGATTATCCCACAACAGTGGTGCGCACTTTTCATGGTAACAGTCCAGTCTCATTCCGTCTCCAGGACAGTCATGAGTTGACATGCATGACAGACCTACTGTGCTGAGGTGGTGTGAAAAAACAGCATATACACAGAAGAACATTACACTGGATAATGTTATACACACGTACACATACACACACACACACACACACACACACACACACACATACACATACACGCACACACACACACACCATCTCCCCTTCTCAGGTCTCACTTTGTAGCTAGGCTATCCTCAAAACTCATTCATGATCCTCCTTCCTTGGCTACCCAAGTACTGGGATGAGAGGAGTATGCCACCATACCCATATTCCTGCCCCTCTTGATTGCATCAAGAGGGCACTTGAAGTGGCTGATTGATGTCATCTCTTCTCACACAAGTACATATTATGATGTACACACAGGGGACCAATGCCTGAGGCCTCATGTATCACAGAACTTGTCCTCATTGTGAAATGAGGTATGACTATGTTTCTAATGTGTGCTACACAGAGAAAAAGACATCATTGAGCTTAAATCCCCTACATCATTCTCAACTGCTTCTGCTCACCAAAGAAACACTATTGACAATCATTCAAGGCTGTAGTTCAGTGTAGGACTTAAAATAGAAGAAATAATTATTATGATGAGCATAGATTTTGCAAAGCAACATGAAATCCTTAAATAGAGATGAATTCTTCAGAAGAGCAAAGTGGATTCCGGGGGCTGGGAGGGGTGGCGGTGGGAATCACCAAAGCAGTGGTTCTCAACCTGTGGGTGGAAACCCCTTTGTGGGTTGAATGACCCTTTCACAGGGGGTCACATATCAGATATTTACATCACAATTCATAACAGTAGCAAAATTACTGTTATGAAGTAGCATCTAAAATAAGTTTATAGTTGGGGTCAACACAACATGAGCAACGGTATTAAAGGGTCACAGCATTAGGAAGGTTGAGAATCACGGCACTAAAGGGATGGATGGATGGATGGATGGATGGATGGATGGATGGATGGATGGATCCACCGAGTGGCTTCCAGAGAATTCCCTTCTTGGGGCCCCAGGTGTTTGTGAAACCCACTTGGGCACTGAGGGAGGCTCCACTTCAGTCGCAACCATGTAATGCCACTTTCCCTGTCTTCTGTACAAAGTTTCAGGTTGTGAAATAACTTTTAATAAATGATCATTTTATAATTTTTTTAAAAAAATAAGTAGTTTAGTAGATAAGACATTATTTATACCATGTTTGCCAAACAAAAAAGCCACAGTACTGAATTGATTATGAGTATTTATGTAGAAGCAGTTTAAAGAAAAGGCAACTGCAGATATTGTTTTTGTTTCTGTTCTATTTCAAGAATGCTTTGGTTTTACAAGGTGCCTGCATTTTTCTGGCCTTTCCCTTTAAGAGGAAGTGCTAATGGCTTCTCTTACTAAACCTACCTTAGCAACCACAGCTGTCTAAATATTATCTGGCCCCAATGGCCTCTGGCAGAAGGCTGGAGCCTCAGCCATGGCACCATGGGGGGTGATGGAATCTTCAGGAAGTGGAAAGAAGTTAGGTTCCTGGAGACCCAGCTTGAAGAGGATATTGGTTCAGCCCCTCCCCTTCCTTTCTCTTGGATTCTCAACCACAGTGAGCTGGCACACTTCTTCATTCCACGAACTTAAACCTCTAAAACTGTGAATTAAGATCAACCTTCCCTCTTACAAATTGATTGGTTTGGGTGAGCTGTCACAGTAATGGCTGACACCCGAGTCTTTCCTAACACACAAGATGTTTGGGAAGGGATTCTTGTGATCTCCAGGACTACAGCAGAAAACCACAGTCACCAACTGAGCGTTTCTTCTCTAGAGGAGGCCAGCTGCTATGCCATGAGGATGCTCAGGCAGCATCCTCAGTCTGCACAACTTGACAGGCATATGAACTTCTCACTCTGGAGTGACTCTGTCATCAGTGGACTTCTGGCTTAGTTTGGTTTCTACTGCTGTGAAGAGACATCATGACCACAACTTTGATAATGGAAAACATTTAATTGGGGTTGGCTTACAGTTCAGAAATTTAGTCCATTATCATCATGGCGGGAAACAGCAATATGCAGGCAGACACGATATTGGAGAAGGAGTTGAGAGTTCTACATCTGGATCTTCAGGCAATGGGAAATGAACTGTCCCACTGGGCGTGGTTTGAGCATACATGAGACCTCAAAGCCCAGCCACACAGTGACACACTTCTTCCAACATGGCCATACCTATTCCAACAAGGCCACACTTCCTAATAGTGCCACTCCCTATGGCCAAGAATTCAAACACAAGAGTCTGTGGGGGGCCATATCTATTCAAACCACAACTCCCCTTCAGATGATTGAGCCTCGGTGGCATCTAACAGCCTCCTCTAAGTAAGAGATCCTTAGCAGTAAGTACCTGGCACAGTTACCCCTGGACCTGCGACCACCTAGAGCTGTGAATAGGAATAGAAGCTTACTACTGGTCAAGCCACTAAAGCACTGAGGGTAAGTGGATCTATAGCAATAAACCACTAACTTTAACATCATCAGATTATTTCCTTTTGTTTTAACTGCTTTACAGCATTTGGTCTCTAGCCAAACAAGAGTTCCCTTTTCTGAATACTCTATCTGTCTCCTTTACTCAGTGAAATGTGGTTCTCTCCTGCTTAGAAATCCCCTTCCCTCCACTGAATCTCTTAGACCTGGTCTCAAGCCTCACTTCATGTTAGATTTTTGCATCACAGTTTCTGTGTGACTGTCTCATCTCTGTGACCAGGACAGTTGCATTTCTCTTTTGACTTTGAACCCATAAAAAATACCTCACCCATAACCAGCCCAGTTGAAACACTGAACAGAAGAGTACAGAAACACAAGCCAGTGCTAGAAGGCAAACAGCAACCACCAAACGAGACAAGTGATCTGTAGACAGTTTTCACTTTTCAAAAGAAATCCCCATGGCCAAAAGCAAGTACTCAAATAACATGCAAACTGCAGTCTGGATTCTCCATTTCTTACTGCTGAAAGCCCCAGCCTGTTGGTACAGGAAAGCATCCTGTAGCGTTTCCCTGAGATCTGAGGGACACTGCAGAGAGTGGAAGATAATAAAGCAAAGTCAACTTAAATCCACCAAGACACATTATTAGAAATTAATAGCAAGCACAAACACAAATGACACAGCAATAAATCATGACACTCATTTTTGCTAAGAAAACTAAAACTTGCTTTTGATGTGAAAAACTAACACTAACTGCCTCATCAGGTCTGCACAGTGCCGATGGCAGACTGAAGTGTGCAGAGGAGAGGCCTGTAGACCCTACGAGGAATCACTTTATACAGAGCTAACTCCTGAAAGAGTCACTAAAAACATCTCACAGGGGTGAGGGAAGACAGAAACCCTCTACACATGACAGGTAGTTGCTTATTTTTTGGTTTTTCGTGGTTTACTGGATTGAACATAGGGTACTATGCATAATGGGCAAGTCCTTTACCAGTGAGACACATTATCAGCCCTACATGGAAAATAATAAATGTTAAACCTGAAAACCGCAAGGAGAAAGACGAAATCTACAACTCTCCAATTAAAGCAGGCTTCATTAAATACTGGCCAGGAAGATGGACACTGGCCAGGTCCGTTCCCAGATTCACAGGGAATGGCGCTCAATTAGTCAGTCAGGTGCTCATAAAGGCAGAACCCACAAGACTACAGTACTTCCCACCTTTGTCCAATCAAGGAGCAAGCATACATCCTGACATACTTCCTGCCTATATACCTCCCAACGACATGTGATCAAGCACATCCTATGCAGTTGGGGCAACCAACCTTGTTTACAGAAGTGAAAACACA
Organism: Peromyscus eremicus; assembly: GCF_949786415.1. NCBI lineage: Eukaryota > Metazoa > Chordata > Mammalia > Rodentia > Cricetidae > Peromyscus > Peromyscus eremicus. The sequence continues at coordinate 41,901,866 of NC_081420.1, forward strand.
TGATTTGTTATCTTACATAAACAAGAGCCGCCAGCATTACGGGAAGTTATCTGTCCTTAGGCAGGTGGGGCTTCCAGGTTAATTTTAGCCCTTACAGTAACATATACAAGATGGAGGAAGAGGCAACTGATGCGTTCACTCATCTAATTTGCATTTACCCAGAGTTGGGAGTTGGCTCACTCAGTAAAGTGCTTGCTGCCCAAGCAGAAGAACCTGAACTCAGATCCCTAACACCCACATAGAAAATCAGATACGATGGTACACGCCAGTAATCCTAGATCCACACAGACCAAGATGGAGACATCTCTGGAGTTTGCTGGCCAGTTAGTCTCACTGAATCAGTGAGCGATAGGTTCAAAGAGAGACCTTGACTCAAATAGAACGGTGGAGAGACAGGAAAGCATTTAAGGCTGACCTCGGGTCTCCTCATGTTTGTGTGCACATATACATACAAACACATACACATGAATACGCCACACACAACTCAATTAATAACAGTTATTCAAGTGACCAGCTATCATAGAAACCTGTTGCTGGCTCTCCAGTAACCATGCAAGAACTCTTCTTCCAAAAAACTTACTTCATTCTGGCACTTTCCCATGACCACTTTGCTTGTTGGGGACTTCACCCACAACCAGCTCCAAGGCTCAACCTTGCCTGGCAGGGACAGAAACACAGAAAGAAACCAAAGTCTAAATGACCTGGTGAATGGCTGAGCCAGCCTAGTTCTGCAGCTCACCTCATCTTTACCCTTTTTCTGCACAAGCTTCTATTGCTTAAGCCAATCAGCACTGGGTTTTCTGTCAGTTACCTTCAAATTCATCCCAACCACTATACTGGAAAACTCCATAATAATACCTCCCTAAGTGACTCAAAGAGTGTCATCCTGCAAGAATAAAGAGAACAATCAAACAGTAAATACCCCTCAGAATTGCTTAAAAACACAAGATGTACCTTTTGTTTCCTCTCTTGGAGCCTGCATACAATGTATCAAATGTATTAAAAACCTTGAGAAATGCCTGAAGCTAAAAAAAAATTTGATTTAATTTTTTAAACTGGTTAGTCAAATTGCTTTGACCTTGGTGTTATTTACTTCACAAAATCAAGTACCAAGTGACATTCTGAAACAAGTGCTCTAGGCCACAGTGTTCCTCTTTGTGGCAACTGAACCAGTTGTCCCTTATCTGTGTGCATGGCCTGTGAATCTTTTAAGTTACAATAATTTCACTTGCAAGTGGGAGGTCTAGTGGACTAATTCCCACTGATTTTCAGCCACTGCTTAGGTAACTCAGTACCACTAAAAAGCTCTGAATTACACCTGTATTTCTCTCCTGAAACACAAAGATGCACCAAGTCTACAATATTAGAAATGTAGAGTTTAGCAGCTAAGAGTTCAGCATCACATCACCTAGGTTCAAGTTCTGGACCTACCATTTATAAACCTGTAGTCTTAGCAAGCCCATTTCCTTATGCCCCAGGTCATAATTGTCAGGCCCAAAAACCCCTTCCCCCAAAATGGCAGTGCTGGTGACATTGTCCTAAACAGAAGGACATTGGCCTGTAAATTGGAGGTGTATTATCAGATAAACAAACCTAAAATTTTCTTAGAAAAGCAGGTGTCTTAAGGCAGTTTCTGTCACCAAGAACCTCCTTTAATCTTCCAGGAATCTTCTTTAGTCTTCCCGCAAAGGTCAACTACCTCTGGCAAGGGTAACTAGTTCTGGGTCACTCCAGAGAGGCTGTATCAGAGCAGATCCCCACCTTGCTGTCATATAAAATCTGCTTGCTTTCCTGCCACTTTGCTCCTCTCTTTGCCCCCTGTCCCCGCCCAGCTCCTCAAGATGGCCTTGGCAGTTTGATCCCCGAAAAATGTATTTCTGCCCACAGAGGAGTCTAGTTTGATTGTTTCTCTGTGCCATCACTTATAGTTATCACATAGTATAAGTTATAAAAAGCATTACTAGAAGTGTAGAACTGATATACAAATCAAGCAATAGGCCCAGGTCTAGAGACACAGGCCTTTCATCCCAGCACTAGGGATGTAGAAGTCGAAGGTCAGCCTGGTCTCTATAACTTTTCTAGTTCAACACTAGTCAGGGCTACAGAGTAAGACCCTGTAAACAAAAAAAATTTAATAATAGCAATCTATCTAAGGAATTCTCACAGTGCTAATGTATAATAAGTACACAATATGTTCCTTACTAGGGTTGTAATCATCCATAACTGAGAAGGAAAATAATTAACATATTAATGCATGACCAGCATATCTTCCAAAAGATCCGCAAGACTACAGGAAAAAGAAATATGAATTAAAGTGATAACTCTCGATGCAAAGTTAATGGATACAACTTATGCATTAATTCTTGATTATTAGCTTTGGGAAGAAAACAGAGCAGAGCATGTTAGTGTAAGTAATACTTCAGTAACTCAGGAACCAGTAGCTACTGTGCAACCTCAACATGTTTCTGAATAAAATTTCAAAAAAAGAAACAATCAAGCTAAAGCACATCCCATAATGAAATCTATACCCTCCTAATCTAAGGTCCTGGAGCATTTTAAATGAAGTCTATAAACTGTACTTATCGGCAACAATGAATGAGCATGCAAAACCCAGGCTCTATTTGAAGATCTGAAATTGATTTGTGCTGTGGATATTGCTCTGCATGCTGTGAATGTGTTGCTCTGATTGGTTAATAAATAAAATGCTGATTGGCTAGTAGCCAGGCAGAAAGTATAGGCGGGATAAGCAGAGAGAAGAATTCTGGGAAGAGGAAGGCTGAGTCAGGAGTCACCAGTCAGAACTGAGAAAAGGTACCAAGCCACGTGGCTAAACATAAATAAGAATTATGGGTTAGTTTAAATGTAAGAGCTAGTTAGTGGTAGGCCAGAGCTAATGGCTGAGCAGTTTTAATAAATGCAAACATCTGTGTGTTTACTTGGTGCGGGGCCATGGGAGCCGGGCGGGACCAGGAATACTTCAGCTACAGATTTGTAAGGAAAATAAAGGAACTACTGATAACTCCTTAAACGGGCTTCAGTAAAACAAGGCTTTATATAGGCCTTCAACAACAGCAACTGCTTTCTCCATGAGATATGGCACAAAAGCGCTCATTTTTGTCAAATATCTATAAAACTGAAAATTCGAGCCTCATCAAGATAAGGCAGGGAGAATAGTTTGACTCTCAGTTAATGCCTAGGTTTAAACTAAATGCTTAAAATATGTTTTTTGTTTTTTTTTTTTGCATCAGGAATCCCACTCTCACTACATAATTAAGCAAGTAGAATACCACTTACGGGTCAAGAAGCATCCAGTGACAAACCACTCTTAACCTCACTGAACCCCAAGAAGGAGCCACAGCCTGAACTGGCAGTACAGGCTGGGCCTCTGTACACAGAGCACCCTTGAATGGTACCCCTGCAATGGAGATGTGCAGTACACATACCTCCAAGCTGGAAGCTGAAGAGAGATACCTTTGTCCAGCTCAGTGCCCAGATGCTCTGGCATCGACTTTGAAGAGCAGCATCAGAGCTTCCTAACAACCAAACGCATAAGTGCCGACAACAGGCTTGTAGCAGAATTTTCGTGCAGAAGAGAAAAAAAACCGTTTCACAGTCTTAAAAGGCTTAACTTCCAGCTCTGTCTCGGCATTAATGTTTGTGTGTGGCCCATGTGCTTCCGAACTTCCTTGTGAAACCAAAAGATCAGAGGGAGTGAGCAGAAGTTCTAAGCCCCATCTTCTTACCATGACAGACAATGAGCCAAACATGATCCCATTTAAATCTCACAACAGTCTCTAAGACAGTGTTTCTCAACCTGTGAGTCATGACCCTTTTGGGGTTGAATGAGTCTTTCATGGGTGTTACCTAAGACCATCAGAAAACACAGATGTTTACACTAAATTCATAAATTACAGTTATGAAGTAGCAATGAAAATAATTTTGTGGTTGGGGGTCACCAAAACCTGAGGAACTGCATTAAAGGGTCGCAGCATTAAGAAGGTTCAGAACCAGTACTCTAAGAAGATATCAATAATGTGTACATATTTAGCCAAGGAAACTCAGGCACAAAGCTGTTTTCCTGATGGCCATACCACTGAAGATGGAATGGGAAGACCGAATCACAGATAGCTGAAATGTTACATTTTGTCTGCAAAAAAAAGATGTGTTAAGTCCTAACAACCTATCTGTGAATTCAACTCTGCGGATACAATCAAATTAAAATGTGGTCATTAGGGGTGTCCCTATCCCGGGGTGTTCCTATCCCACCCTCATCCTTATCAAAAAACAAGCAACACTAACTAAAGACAGAGACACACAGGAGACAGCTCTATGGAGACAGAGGAGAAGGCTGCAGTCCAGCAAACATCAGAGGCTCCCAGGAGCTGGAGAAAATGGGCAAGGCTCAGAAGGAACGTGGATATGCCAGCATTTGGACACCTAACTTCCAGAACTGTGACAGTGGCAGCTTCTATTGGGCTAAGTCATCCCATTTGCTGCATTTTGTTATGAAACTGAGTGCCCTGTCCCAGAGCTCTCATCAACTACTCTCCTCCATGGGCACTAACCACTCAATGAGATCTACGTGCTAAGGGAAACTAAAGCATTTCTTTCCTGTCCTTTTTCTGGACTTGAGATTGCAGACAGAATGTTGGATGCACTCTGAACTATCTACAACATTAGCGGGTTTTTTGTTTTTGCTTTTTTTTTTTGAAGGGTTTGACTCCTGAGTGTCCTCTGGAGCAGCTTAGTCACTGCTCCCCCACAGCAGCCTGTAACTCCACTGCTACACCAAGCAATGAGGAACTTAAAAAGAGAATGAAGCGCAGCATCTAGTGGCCTGGCCCAGTTCACTACAATGAGGTGAGGCCCATAGGGAGATTTGGAATTGAGTCTATCAGGCCCCTGAGCTAAGCCTCTCACAAGGAGAATGAGCTTCAGCGTCTGGGAGCACATATGCTGTCCCATTGGAGCTCTATCTGAGGAACACCGGCCCTTTGGATGTGCCAGAGTCAGCTCAGTAACCAGGCTAGCATAAGAAATACCAGGCAGAGCCAGGCATGGAGATGGCAGATCCAAGAACATAGGATATTTCCACGTACAAGCAGGCAGAATCATGAAAGTCTCCAGGTAAATGCTACAGAGGTACTGGTCACCAGGCTGGGGTGCAAGGCAAACTTCAGTTTCTGTAGTCAAGGGTTACTAACTCAGGCAGGGAAAACAGTAAGCGCCAAGGGCCCAACTCTGATGCTAGAGTTCTAGCATCTGGCCTAAGTCCAGAGTGCCAGCCAGGTTGGGTAAAAACATACCCAAAGTAACAGAGATATCTCTGGTGTTCGTCCATTCCTCAACTGTAGAGTTAAGCTTACTGGGTAGGGTAGGAAGAGTAGGGACAAGTACTCAGAAATGGGCAGCTTCTGACCCATTCTGTACTTCTAAAGCTTTTTCGAGAAGAACGTTGTAGTCTGCTTTTCAGTGACCACAATGGAGTACCAGAGGTGAACTGTGTTATACAGAGAAAATAATTTCAGTTATCTCACAATTTTGGAGGGTAGTCCAAACAGGGTACAGGTTCTGGTAAAGGTCCACCTTGGCCAAACTGCAACATGGCAGGAACGTTTTGTCTCTGCTTGTGGTCTCTGTTTATCAGAGATGTAATCCTGGTGGCTCTAATCTCGTCTCTTCCCAAAGACCTCACTTCTGCATACTACCTTGTCGTTAAGGTCCAACTCTCTTGATGCGATTAACAATAGACTCTGGGGACTAAACTTGGACTTGAGTTCAGGGAAACAAACCCTCCTCAAACATAGCACATGCTAAGTCCTTCTCTAAAGCACCATACACAAGAGCCTGAATAAACACTGCCAAGATCCCAGGACTTCAGAATGGTTCTAAAGTTCTGTATTGAGAGGAGACCCGCACTGCCCCTGTGTTAGGAAGCTTGGTGGAGACCAAGATAATGAGGGAACAGGAGGAAGAAGATATGACCTCTGTGTCGACACCTCCTGGGGATTTCAACTCAGTGTTTTAAGTGGCTAGATGGGTTGGTTTTGTTTTATCTGTTTTGTGTTTTAAATGCAACGTTTCCTTTCCTTGTCCTTTCTGGGTCTCTGTAAATGTAAAATGTGATGATGCTATAGCACTTCACAAAGAGTAGAAGTTTTAGGTAACTGTCACTGCACCGTGGGTTTCAGAGTAAACATCTTTGAACATAATCTTTGTCCAACGCTAGTGGTAACACACGGGACACTTACTAGGTCCTAGGCACTCCACTGTGCCTTAGGCACTTTCTATGCTGATCCCAAGTACTCTAGACACCAACAGGCACATTCTCTGTTTACATCTATTCCATATCTGAGAGGAGGTTTCTGTTTAGAGCAGGTGAGGAATGGAAGGCACTGTGGGCTTCACATCTCCTGGGGCACTGTCAAACTTCCCTCACAGACGGTCACAGACCAGAGTCATGAGTGCTCAGACACATTCCCAAATTGTTTCCCAGAAAGTCTAGAACAGTCTTCAGTCTGAAGGGCACAGTGAGAGTAGCTCCCGGGCACACCCCTGCCAGCACTAAGTGCTCCTCCGGGGCGCCCAGCAAGGACAGTTTTATTAGGCTATGAATCAGGGAAAACACATTTTATATTTGGACATCAAGAAGCATAAATGCATTTACCAAGCAGCTAAAAAAACTTTCACATGACTGAGCCCTGCTCGTCCTCATTACATAAACAAGCACTGATGTTAGTACCCAGTTTTGGTTATTTTCTTTTTAAAATTAACATTTTTATTCATTTTCTTGAGAATTTCATACAGTGTATCTTGATCATATGCACCGCCCCACTTTCCCCCAGCTCTTCTCAGATCCATCCCCTCCTTTCTATCCTCCTGTCTCACCACCTTTTATTTTTAAAGAACAGGTATCTTAAGCGGAGCTAGAGAGAAGGCTCAGTAGTTAAAAGCTCTGGCTGCTCTTCCGGAGGACCCAGATTTGAGTCCTAGGACCGGTGGTTCATGGCCAACTGTAACTCCAGTTCCAATGCCCTCTTCTGGTCTCCAAGGACACCAGGCACACGTGGTACACGGATACACATGTGCCGAAAAAACACCAATACGCATAAAATAAAAACAAATATTTTTAAAGAGACTATATCAAAGCAGATGTCTAAGTCCTCTGGCTCTTACAATCTTTCCACTCCTCCTCTGTGACGTTCCTGGAGACGTCAGTATCGAGATTGTGCTGTAAATGCATTAACCAGGGGTGGGCACCCAACAATCAGTTGATCTCTGCATTTTGACCAGTTATGGCTTTCTGTAATGATCTCTGACCACTGCAAAAAGAAAATTCTTTGATAAGGGGTGAAAGCCACACTTACTCCAAAATACAAGGTTAAATATTTGTGTTTTTTTTTTTTTTTTTTTTTTTGGTTTTTCGAGACAGGGTTTCTCTGTGTAGCTTTGCGCCTTTCCTGGAACTCACTTGGCAGCCCAGGCTGGCCTCGAACTCACAGAGATCTGCCTGGCTCTGCCTCCCGAGTGCTGGGATTAAAGGCGTGCGCCACCACCGCCCGGCTTGTTATTTTCTTAAATTGAATCCACAAACCCAGATGCACCATTATTTAGGAAAACATTTTGAGTGGGGCAGAGACAAGATGACATGTTCAATATATCAATGGCATTTTCCACAAACACACTTTTAAACTTTATTCCCAGAATCTCTGCATTTGCCACAAATATGACTGACTAAAAGAACACAGGGTGGCCTGCAAGTGAACACTGTTACCCACGGCAACCCACCTGACCAGAAGCCGATTTTCCACTGATCAAGCACTACATCCTACTGCATAACATTATTAATATTTGGGGGTCCTTTATATTGAATAAAATGTTTAGGAGACTGCTGCATGGAACCATGATCCCATACTGGCCCCAAGAGATCAAAACAATAGGTAGTCACTCATACTAAATAAACTAACTTAGGAATGTACTCTTTGTGAATGCCTGTTTTGGTCAGTTCTGGCAGCTGAACCTCAGCTAATTGCAGAAGGCCAGCTAATTTGAATAATATAAAATGGTGAGCCATAACTAATTAACCAATTATGCTATAACCAATTAGATCTTCTCTGCACCTAATTTCTGCTTTCTGTCTCTAAATGCTGCCTGATCGTATTGGCCTCAGTCTTCCTCTTGTTTTGCATCTGAGGACTAACCAATTCACTCATTGTTTTGTTTTGCTTTGCTTTGCTTTTAATTGCTCCGCACTACACTCTGTTGAATTTAATTAGTCTAAGAGATTTTCCTTTTAACATTTGTAACAGCATTTAGCATTAACTAAGCGACTAAAAAAGCAAAGGCTTCCAAGAAGATGTCACTCAAGTTGTACACATCCTTATGGCTCCCTCTGCCACGTCTGCACCCCAATTACCTAGCTAACTTGGCATCTTCTGTTCTTATTTCCAACCAAGCAACAAAGTGTGCGCATGCAAAGCCAACAGCCTTATATTTCACTGTTGGAAACTCGAGTTTGCTGGAACATGCAGTAATAATAAAAAAATATAAAAAAAAAAAAAATTAACAGCAACAACAACAAAAAGCCAGCTAACCCAGCATGCTTGTTACCACTTCCTTGTACAAGTCCACTTTGAGCAGAGGCTCGGCTCCTCTAACGAGGAGGCAGAGTGGCAGCGTTACACAATTTCTACCACACGGTTTAGAACCCCGAGTTTTCTGCAAAGAAGCACAGATGTTCATATCCCTGACAACAGCCAGAAGCTGCTGCCAACATATCAGCCTATTTCAAGAGAAAAACAGACACAAATACCAAATGTATGCCAAATTCTCTCCCAAACAGCTTTCCCCTCTATTTTCTTAATCCATCCAGCTTGACTCTCTTTTTACCTTGCCTACTGAATATTTTCTGATCTCCAGGGCACACATATTTTGCAATTACCAGCCAGCAGGGCTCAAATCTGTGTGCTCCCTTCAGAAACTTACTCTGTTCTGTCTCCAACGGTCTTAGCAAAATATCAAGGTTCATTTGGGTCACACTCGATGTTCTCGCCCCAGATGCGATACATCTTTGCCCATGTGGCTAGTCCCCCAGATATCAAAGCTAAGAACACTTGAGCCTAGAGATTCTCACATATAATCAAGACTTCTGAACTCGAGGCTGTTTTGAAGCTGCCAACTCAATTCAACCCTGGCTTCTTTGGGATTTGAATATGAAGCAAGGTGGATGAAGCTTCAAAGGAGGAGGAGGTAAATTAAAGTCTTTATTGAAATAGAGGATCGCTCTAGGTTTCACGGAACGATCTTCCAACAGGCGAGAATAAGACAGACCAGCACTGCCTTGTCTCGTCAGCAGGAGTGGGCTAGACACAGCAGTTTGTCAGTTCCACCGGCCCAAATGTCCCTCTGCTTGGAGTGTACAAGTGCAGTGAAATTAACTTCGAGGGCAAGGAGCCAAAGTTGAAGGTAGTCGTGTTTCTGAAATGTCCTGAGTGAGACCAGAAAGCACATATCCCCTCAAAGACAGACATGTGGTGCCTCTATCCCCATAAAAATGGTGACCTTCAAAGAATGCAGTTCACAATCCAATTGCGTTGTGCAACAGAGATAACTGTGGCTCGTCAGGCTGCTGTGCTCTGATGCTTAGAACATCTGGCTAACAAGATTACAGCCAATACTGGCATAAGAAAATTAGCTTTCCTCTATGTCAACATCACAGACTTCTCACCCCAACTTGATTCACTAAACAAGCACACAGCATTTATCGATTGCTGGTTACATGCTCAACATCCAAAGAAAGAAATGTGATGTGGAAAAAAGCCCACATTATTCATCAAAGTCTTTTTCAGCCCTGTCAGTCTTATTCTGAGTTTAAAGAAAGAATTTACATCTTTCTGGCTGAGGAGCTAAATGTTATTGGCTTAATTCATCCACCCTGCCCCCAGCACCCACACCACCTCCAATCTGTGCTTGACTTTGGCCTCAGGGAGTGGGCACAAGCCACAGCATATGAGTGGCATTAATGCATATGCTCGTGTAGCTTGCCTGGCTTTTTTGAAGGGTCCAGCTGCTGGCAGGAATGTGCCAAACAGGATTTTGTTTACTCGTGAGGCTTGGCTTTCAATGTTTTAAATGTTTTGTTGGATTTTATTAATACTGAAGCAGGTGTATAAGGACAGAGGAGGTTGGCAACATCTATCGATTTTATGAAAAGGCTTTTAGATGAGTAAAGTGACTCCAGAGTCATATGCCCCGAGGCAAGAACCAAAACTCACTAAAGCATGATGTCACACTGGTTGAGGTCACTGAGCCTGGGGGCACCCCAAAGGGCATAATACTGCTCTTAATACTGCTTAATACTCTTAATACTGCTTAGGCTTCATAGTAAAAGGTACCATTTGTTGGACGCCCCCATAGGCAGGTATGTTCAGCACCACACGGCAAAGTCTATGGTATGCATTATTACCCCCATGTTACAGCAGAGGGAAGTGAAACTAGGTAACACTACATAGCTCACTTAAACCCACAGCTAACTAAATTGAAAGGGGATCCAGTCCTGACTCTTTCAGGATCCAGGCCCCATGCTCTTTGCCCTGAACCAGTATCTGCCCCATTACCAGTTATTTCCTAACAGTATGTAAGGAGAAGGCCTGCACTGTTCCTCTTCGGCAATGTATGCCACCGTTTCATCAGACAACCTGGTGCAAACCACAATTACAACAGAACCCACATCTCTCCCTAACTTCTAAAAGCTTTCCCTGCTGATGCCAAAGAAAGCTAACAGCTTTCCATTTACTTTATTACTCAAACATTACTCCAAGTTTGCCTGTCTGATGCTCTCCGATCTTTAGAGCCATGCAGAACGAAATCGTTCCTTCTCAGGGACATCTCCTCTGGAGGAAAGAGGTTTCCACAAGAATCTTAGAAATGGTTTTGACAGCAGGGGGCAGGTTCATTTCTCTCTCTCTTCTAAATGATAAAGTGTCCTCTACTGGAAAGAACGCATCAGTGATCTCTAAAACATCACCCTCTGAAGCTGATGACACCTCCCCCTCAAAGAAATGATCTGCTTTCTCTGAATGTCTACCCAGGACTTACTGTTCTGCTCTGCTGTGTGGTAATCAATCCATGGACCCTGTGGGGAGAGGACAGGCTGAAGCAGGAAGTCCCTGTAAAATGAAGATCAAGGTCCACTGAGGCAAGAACGCCCTTCTCAAAGCCAAGCAAACTGTAGTGGACACTCAGTTTGCTCTACCTCACTTGCTAGCACTGACCAATGACCACATTGGATGCTCCCAGCCTCTAGCACACAGTTGTCTCCTACTGGAATGGCATTAGCCTTTTCCCTTTGCTTGAAACCTATCACACTTAAGGTACGGGGCTGTGCAACCTTCTATCAGTCCTTAGTACTCATGGAAAAATGAATTACAATGCACAAAGAAAAACTGCCAGCTGGACATATTGCCTAGTATCCTCTAATTTAGTCCATGAAAGACTGTTCCCTAAGATTCTAGCTTCCCTTGGATAAATGATATATTACCCACCAACAGGTTATTTTCAGCAAGCTGGGTAAGGCCTTGAAGAGTGACATTTTGATAACATGGCCAAAAGTCCAGGAATTTAAACATATATGTATTTAACTTAGAATTAATATATGTAAATATATATTTATAGAGAGGGAGATGTGACCTAAAACACAAGTTAGCAATGCACAGAAACCTATAGATGATTTTCAATACAGCTTATTGCATAAACAACCTGTGCTCTAATGAGTGTTTAAGGTCAACGCTATTTAGAACTAGGATTCTCAACTGTAGCAACCATCAGACTAATCTACTTCAATCTGGGGGCCTCTTAGAACATTCTGTTTTCAATTTGCAAAAGAAGAACACACCCTAAAACAAATAGGTTAATATCATTACTATTAAGTTAACTTTAGTTACAGAATAAATGGGGGAAAAATCCATACTATCAAGACACTGTAAATTTATCCAATAAATATTTATTCAAGCCTGGCTGCCCTTGCCTCATACAAGAAACTGGGGAAATGGAGATGAACGATGCCCTCTGTCGTGAGAATGCTCAGGAAGAGTGGGCATTTCCAACCTCTCTTTTTTTGTTTTCTTATTTAATTCAGGCTGCTCTAACTAAATGCCATGACCTCAGGCTTCAGTGACAGATATTTACATCTCTCAATTCTAGAGGCTGGAAATCTGAGAGTGTGGCCAAGTTCTGGTGAAGGAGCTCCTCCAGTTGGGACAATGCAAACTTCAGAGAGATGAAGAGGGTTCTCTGGGATCCCTACCTGCAGGACCACATCACCTCCCAACGCCCTGCCTTCTAACACTGTCACACCAGTGATTATTATTTTAAAGTATGAACTGCGGTAGTGGAGAGGCAGTGGTACAGTAAACACCTACTATAGCTATTACTGAAAAGCATTTCTGTGCTTTTTATATGTTTTTCTTGTCTGTTTTTTCACTGTGGTTCCTAGAATATCTGGCACATGGAAGACAGTATCTGCTGAATGAACAAAGCCAACTGTCAGCAAGTTATCATGGACCTTTGATTTTTCCATGTTAAAATAAGTTAAAAGGGTTAGACTACATTCTAAATGGGTTTTTCATAAAATATAAAGTCAGCAATTATACCAAGTTTAATTGGAAGAGGGGAAAAGGCTATGGTTAAACAAGGTTGAAAACCATTAATGTTATAGAGAAAATAAAAGAATCTCGATTGTAGGCTCCCACATCCTTAGCATGTTGATGTAGAGAATTTCCCCAAGGGTGTCCTATGTAGTCAACCACTCTGATAGGGTGACAAACCCTTGGTTGAGGCTCCAGAACAAGTCTGAGGTCTCTAGCACCTGCAACAGTTTAGCACACTTTGTAAGCCCTTAATAAATATTTGCTCCTAAGGGCCTTGCTAATCCCTTAACAAAGGAACTATTCTTCAAGGTCTCCTTTGATGTTGGTTACTGTCACTGAGTCAGGTTGGGCAGAGACTCTGTCCATCTTCCCATTCAGCCTGGAGGAGGCTCTGGCCTGTGGAAAGTTACTCACTGCCTTTAGACTTTCAGTATTCTCACCTACAGGACAAGAATAATAGTAATTAAAGGACTGTAGTGAGACAAGATGACAAATATAAAGAAATCACTGCCTCCTTTTCCAAGCAAATGATCCACAGAGGACAAGCAGTCCATGCTAACCAGCAAATCTGTCCCTCTCCAGCCTCCTGGCTTTGGCTGACATCAGTGCTTCCCAAACTCTCCTTGAAATACAATTTTCTAGATGAATTTTACTTGATATTTCTCTCAAAATTACTGTAGCCTAGTCTTGTCTCACACAAGAAGTCAATGAAATCATAGATTTAATGTGCTTGCTATACTTTTTCAAACACACTTGACAATGAATGAAGAACTACGAAAGCATTCCTTAAAAGTCAGTCTCAGTGTCTAACCAGTTTTCTCCATATCCTGAAAAACATTAACTTGGGGTTTCCATCCAAGATCCTGTCACCAATGTGTGTGTGTCTTCTCTTCTGAAAACTCAAACTCACCTTTGAGAACATTCACAAAACCCTCCCCAGGCAGTACAGTGGTACAGTGCAAATCACCCAGGGGTCCTCGTTAGAAACTATATGCAAGGCATTTAGCACAGCACATCACTGTCGTTTGATTCTTGAACATGCCCCGCAGGCCCATGTTGTCAGCCTGTGACATTACCAGGAGGTGGTGGAAGAACCATGAAGAACAGCCTTGAGGAAGAAAATTAACTCGCTAGACTCACACTCCTGAAGGGGATATGGAGACTCCAGCTGCTGCAGCTACTGCTGCTGCTGCTTCCTCTCACCTTCCCTCCTTCCCTTCCCCCGTATCTCCCCACTCCCCTCTGTTTTCTGGTTGCCAAGAGGTGAACAGCTCTGCTCTGCTCTGTGCACCAGCTCTGCTATGCTTCTCCCACAAGCCAAAAGGCAACTGGCCCAAGTTCCTGTGGTCAACCCCTCTGAAAACGTGAGCCAAAAATGAACCTTTCCTCCTTTAACTGATTGTCACAGGCATTTGTCACATGACAGCTAACACAGTCCCAGAAATGACTCATGTGTTTCCAAAGAAAGAACGCCATGTCCAGCTCTCCCTTAAGCTCAAACACTTCCATCATTTTCCTGTCAAGCAATGTAACGTGTACTCATTTGGAATTAAATGGTTTGACTAAATGAACAGGTTTTCTGAAGTCCAGTCGACAGAATAAAGCAACATCTCTACAATGTGCTGAATGAGCTGAGAGACGAGGCATTTTCAAAAATTTTGTGTATGTGTTCATGAGTTCACATTTGTATGCACACCAGTGTCATTCTTGGTCACTCTCTGGTAGTTTGAATGGGAATGTTCCCAGTAGGCTCATATATTTGAATACTTAGGGAATGTCACTATTTGAAAGGATTAAGGGGTGTGGACTTTTTGGAGTAGATGTGGTTTTGTTGGGAGAAGTATGCCACTGGGGATGGGCTTTGGGGTTTCAAAAGTCCAAGCCAGTCCCAGAGTCTCTTTTCACTTCCTGCTGCCTGCAGATCCAGATGTAGAACTTTCAGCTCCTTCTCCAGCACCATGTCTGCCTACATGCCACCATGCTTCCTGCCAGGCTAATAATGGACTGAACCTCTGAAACTGTAAGTCAGTCCCAATTAAACGCTTTCCTTTGTAAGAGTTGCCAAGGTCATGGTGTCTGTTCACAGTGATAGAACATGGACTAAGATATTCTCCATGTTTTTTTAAAAGATATTTTTGTTTTCATATTTATTGTGTAAGTGTTTTGCCTGAATGTATGCATATGTGTCACATGAGTACAAGTGCTTGCAGAGGTCAGAAGATGGCATTCGAACCCCTGTACCCAGAGATGGTATTTTTTTTTAATCTGGGTTTTGAACTTTTTCAAATTCTAAAATTCACAAAATGCAAGCAGCAGACATGATGGCACCTGGCCAAGAAGGAGAGACCTCTCTTCCCCAGCAAACGCTTTTGCTGTGCAGACCTGATCACCAGACAGACCAGCACCAGTCACCCCATGTCTGCAGCAGCCAGACTACCAGAGCTTACACCAATAGATGGTCACTCTACTTCAGATGTCCACAAAATGGCAACGAAGAATAATTATTATCAAACTAGTCGTACATGAATTGACCTAGGATGGCATTTTGCGCGCATTTTACAGACTCCAAAAATTTAGCCCCTCTGTGAGTAAAAAATGAGTGTAAGTGTAGATGATAATATCTTTGCTTTTAACTGCAATTATTCCAAAGCCCTTTTAATAGCTGCCACTTACCCACTTCCAGGCTGCAGCAAATTATAGTTAGAGGAGACAGGCGCTGACAGCTCTTTTCTGCCGTGAATGGCAGGCTCTTCCATTGCAGGAAGGCCCTGGAGCCTTCATTTAGGTACATCCACCCTGGGCACACAAATGGCACTCCATGGAACAATAACAATACCCAGGCTAGTCTGTCGGCCCAAAGAAGCACCCTATAGGTGTTCATAGGGCATTTACCAACATGAAGGATGCACACAGTAGCGGTGGGGGATTCATTTGGAAAGAATTAATAAGGAGACATTATTAATATTATAAACTTCATCTTCTGAGGACGCACAGCCCAGGGAACAGAGAACTGGGTCAAAGACATAGTATCCATAAAAAATAAATTATTTTCCAAGCTAAATTAGTACCTAATAAAAAAAAAACTGAATGATCACTTTTGGCACCTGGGAAGTGGTACAGCATGTCCCCAAATATTAAAATTGTATGAATGCAAAAATAACTCCTAAGAGCTTGCAAAACTTAAAGTAATGAACCCTGTTACGCTGCTGGTTAGCAGCCGTGACTACATGGTATTCTATTCCAGACAGGGGCTGGGCAGAACCAGTTAACGAGCATGTGTACACCAGACAGGGTTTGGGCAGAACTAATTAATGAGCACGTGTACACCAGACAGGGGTTGGGCAGAACTAGTTAATGAGCACAAGTACACTCGGAGCCCAGGAGCTTCTGTCATCTGAACAATGATCAGGACCCAGATTCTCGAGATGAAATTCCTTTCTACAAGGCTGGCTCTTTTTCAAGTCAACACACAGCCTAAAGATCAAAACAATAAAATAAAAAGGCGCATTAGAAAGACCCCTAGGAAATACATTTCACACTTCATGTTTTCAACAATCCAAAGACTCAGCAGATAAAAGGAGAACAACACGCAAATGAGTCGCTGCTCAGAAGATGGGCGTTTTACTTTTTAATTAACATTCTGTCCTTAATCCAAAAGCAGAAGCAAAACATAGTCGTGGCATTTATGCTTCTTACAGGGAAGTGTTACCTTTCCCCCCAGGCTCTCTCTATTCTCATTCGAATGTGTTTAAATGTTAGAGGCAGCCTTGGCACTGTGTGGAGCTCCATTACACAAACAGCGTGGGATGGTGCCACCCAGAACTGTGCGTGTGGGAGGGGATACAAGGAAGTCAGTCTTCCTTCTCTCAGTGAGGTTCTGACCATCTAGGGGAGGACTTGGACACGCACACACACACACACACACACACACACACACACACACACACACACACACCCGAAGGCTCCTTTTCAATGAGGCAAGGGAAGCTTGGAGAAGGGAACGTTGAGCAATCACATGGAGGTGCAAAGCAAAACTCCTAGTTTAAAATGTCAGCACCTCACCTGTCTTTGTCCCCAATGGCTTATCTCCATGAGTGTGCACCCACTCTGGGGCTTCTGATAAATAGATGGAACACAGTTAGTTACCTTTGTAACTGTCACATGCTGAAGAAGCAGTAGCCAACACAGACTGCACACCGCAGTGGACAATCCCAAATACATAAATAATTTGAAACATTTCTATTTTATTATTTGTTTAGTGGGACTGGGGTCCCCTGCTAGATAACTACTCCACTGAGCCACACCCCTTGTCCTTCCTGGAACATTTAAGTCTTTCCTAGAGGTGATGCTGTGGTGTAGATACGGTTTAAGTGTGTCCTCTAGGGTGTCCACATTGGAAGCTTGGTGCCCAACATGGTGATGTTAAAATTTAGACCTTTAAGAGGACTCTGGGGTCATTGACCTTGGAAGGGATTAATACAGTTCTCACAGTTGAGCTCTGGTTTTCTGCCATGCATTCCTGCTTCTGTGGTGGCATCTCCCACAGACCTTCACCAAAGCAGGATGCATAACACCACCATGGCTCTGAACTTCCAGAACTGTGAACTAAGCAAATTAGTTTTCGTTACAGAATACTCAGAACCAGGTGTTTCATCACAGCAACACAATATGGCCTAATACGACAGTAAAGGGCAGAGAAAGGGCTAGTCAGTTTCACCACTCCCCCATTTTGGCCATCTTTGAAAATCTCCTTGTGATTAGATGCTCTTTGCCAGGAAACAAGAGTGCACAGTAGATTAAAAGATGACTGACAAGATACCATGGTTAGACTCATGTGCTCCCAGGCCAACTGTGGAAATGAGGAACTGGATAAACATTTTACTTTTTGTTTTCCTTTCCTATACAGAAGCATGAAATGATCCACTAGAGAGAGCTGCCTATTTACGAGGTAAGCATGACTTTATGAAGAAGACTCCGGCAGGGCTGAAGAGATGGCTCAGGGGTTAGGAGTACTGGCTGCTCTCCCCGAGGACCTGGGTTCAATCCCCAGCACTCACACGGCAGCTCACAACTGTCTGTAACTCTAATTCCAGGAAATTTGGCATCTTCACACCAATGCACATAAAATAAAATTAAATAAATGAATAAGCCCCTGGAGATGGACACAGGTAGAAAAAAGGATGAAGAAAGATCTAGAAGTCATCCAGAGATCTGCAAAGGGGGCTTCTTACCATAATCATCTGGGGCTTTGCATAACGTGGATTCTAGCAACTCTCCCAGAATCAGAATTTCTGGTGCCAAGATTCAGGTTTAACCTTTCACGTTGCTGCATGGGTTCTGGTGTGCTCTGTGAGTCCATTGCTGACTTCTTACTCCCAAGTACCTGACCAGTCTACAAATTCCTCCTTGCTACCTTGTCTAGCCATGTCCCTCACCATTTACAGCTTAGGAGGCCATGAAGCAGGACACAGACAATAGTCAGTGGCAGCCCTGAAACTAGGACCTCTTTATTCCAAATTCAGTGCTTAAGCACTAGATACCACAGAGCTCCCCTAAGAACAGGAACCCCCACTAAGCACACCTTGGCCTCTCTGAACTCAGCCTGAAGGACAGCACCAACTGAAGACTCTAGCTGTGTGCAGGGCTACTCTTCCTTCCCGGGGAAGGCCAATCACTCCTGTGTCTCTACTTCTCTGCTTGGCATTGAGTGCTCAAAAATAAATTGATGAATGAAGTCCATAAGGGGGCTCACAACAGCCCTCAAAGCATCAGGGATATATGACGGATATGGTGATATTTTATTTTGTACTAAAATGTTATTTGTATGTTAATAAATAAAGTTGCCCGGGGGTCAGAGCTATTAGCAAGCCATAGGAAAGCCGGGTGGTGGTGGCGCAAGCCTTTAATCCCAGCACTTGGTAGGCAGAGCTAGGTAGATCTCTGTGTGTTCAGGGATACAGCCAGCATTGGATACACACGCCTTTAATCTCAATACCAACCATAGAAGACCTGGAGGTCTATGACAGACAGGCAGTGATGAGGCAGTCATGTGGTTGGGTTTACAACCAATGAGAAGGCAGAACCGAAAGTCTTTATAAAGACTTTAACACAGGAAGTAGCTCTCTTTCGGAGAGGTAGGACCACCGCAGGAGGAAGAGTAAGGTTTTAGCTCTTAGCTCTGATCTCTTGGCTTTCTTCTTTGCATTGGTTCTGTGTTTGTTATTTAATAAGATGGTTGGTTACATCTACAGACGGGGGAGTAGCACCTGTCCCACTCAGAATCAGGAACAAACTCTGGTACTAGAAAACAGCAAACTTGAAATTTATACCATGATGCAAAGAGCAGAAAATGCTGTGAATTTTTTTTTATTGTCATAAGCCGTTAAAGTGATAATGGCATTTTCTTTCTTACTGAAATTAAAATGCCACGTGTTTCAGACTGCCAACAAACTTGAAGAATACAGGAAAATAATCAAAAATGGTCTGTGTTGTGAGCCCACTAGTGACTTCTAACCCCTAATGGCCTTAGCCACAGAATTTTAGAGGATAGATTGAACATCTATTTTTCTCACATCTCTACTGATTAATTGAAAATATACATACATGTATATATAATACACATATATATATAAGTATGTATATATATATATATATACTTGTATGCCAAATATACCCTCTGCAAGTCCAAAGAGTTTTCCTATTCATTGATGACATTTTTCTTTTATCTTGACCACACATGGGCATAATTTTCACTCATACATAAGAAACAAGACTTTTAAAAGCTTATAAATTTACAATAAAGAGGTGACAGGTAATTCCAACCTGGATCTGTTTAAGTCAGGATCCTCAAAGATATTTAAAGGAAGTACATGAAGGAGTCATCAGGTCAGGCCTCCCAACAGACAGTTACAAAATGGATGGTAGTATCATCATAGCAACGAGAAAAGTGGAGCTTGCGCAGGCCGGAAGGCCTACTAGTTGATCATGGTATCCTAGAATCTAGAAAGAAGGGAAGTCTGGGAAACTTTTTGATATGATTTGAGACTACTCTCCAAGAGTCCATTTAAAATTTAATCCCACTGCAAAGTGATGGGGGGTGTGGAAAGTTAATCTAACGGTGGTATTTAAAGGTAGGGATGTTAGGAGGAGATTAGAATTAGGTCATAGAGTGGAGCTCCCAAGACTGAACATTGGTTGTTTCTTAGGAGAGGCCAAAAGAGACACGTGTATACTCTTTTTCTTTTCCCATGTGATATCCCAAGCCAGCATGGAAACCAGCAGACATACCAGATGCAGGCCTCAACCTTGCACTCCAAGACTGTGAGACAAAATAAACCTCTTTATAAAGTTGCCTAGCCTTGGGCATTTTCCTATAGTAATGAGAAAACAGACTAACACAAAAGCCTACAGAATCCTCGCTTGGTCTGTATGAACAGAAAAGTCCCAGTTCAAGTGAACACAGGTCAAGCCTAAATCATAAGAGCAAAGTGTTGGCCTCTCCACCAGTTCCCAGTGTACAGACCCAGAATAAAGGCAAGGTCGGTTTCCTTTGAAAATGAATGCTACTATACTGCCAGAAGTGTAGCCTGCCAAAGTCTCTCTTCTCATAATGTACATACAGTGTTTGCCCAGACTGTCTGTGTATTGGAGAAAAGGAACGAATCAGGCCTTTCAGGGGCTACTGGACAATGGCTTTAATGACACCAATTCCAGGAAACCCAAAAGCCCACTGTGGGCCCAGACAGAGAAGGAACTTATGGAGGTCAAGTGGTCTGTGTAGTCTTGGCTCAGGCCCCTCTCTCTGTGGGCCCCTGACACCATCCTATGGCTATTTCCCCACTTCTGGAGTGAACAACTAGAGCAGACATCTTCAGCGACTGGCAGCACCCATATGCTGAGGAAGCAAGGGGTTGTCTGTCTTTCTGCAGGGGGGGAACTGTCTGGAGAGGGTCGGCACATGTGGTTCCAAGGGCCCAGGTCTGCTTTGTCCCTTCCAGAGAGAATGCAGAGCATTTAAGTTGGAAGTTGCTATGTGGGCGCTATTTGATTTCAAAGAAATGGGCTCAGCTCAGCACTTGGACATCAGGATAAATCATTCCAACAAGGAAGAGCCCAGGCACTATCAAATTTCAACTGCTAGCTGAAAACCCTGATAGCTGCTCCAGATATAATATGCAATTATAGCCCAGAAACACAAATTATCAAGGCCACGGTCCTTTCAGAGTATAATAAATGAAGGGTGGGCAACCACACATGTGGTAAAGATCCCAACCCCAGTGTGTCACAAATGCCTGGTCACCCGCAGGAGCTAGGGAAGAATGAAGAGGAAGAAGAAGAAGAAAAAAAAAAAAAAAAAAAAAAAAACCTCAGACTCTCCAAGTTCAACACCGGCTGTCCTGAGGACAAAGGTGAAGAGGACAGAAGAGCTGAAGTCTGACCCAGAAAAAGCTCTGACACTCCTGCCCGTTGTGGTCTTCTCTGTTTATCCCCCAAGGACTCTGTGTGACTAGGGGATAATCACAAGGGGCAAGCAAGTCCTGACCGCTCCAGCAGAGGTAATACAATAGCAGAAGGGCGGAGTTCTCTTCTGGCAAGCTCCGAGTCTGGGGTAGATCTGGGCCCAGTGGAAGGACGGACACCACAGCAGGGACTGTCTGTGGCCTCCAGAACTCCGAAGCCAATGCATGTGCTTCTCCACATCCACATCTGACACAATCTCCCACCCGCAGCCAGAAGCTCTTCCGTCACAATGACCTCAGGCAAGACTGGTCTTCAACAATTTGAGGACAAGGAGAGACATGCCAGTCATTCCTGAATGTACTGCTCCTGAGGCCCTGACTCAGGCACATCCAAAAAGGCATTTGAAAGTCTGTCCAAAAATGACTCTAAAAGAACAGTGCTTTCTTCTACACATGCCCATTGGCACCTCTTAGGGGCTTAGCATGACACGCCTACTTAAATCCTCCAGGCTACTAAGGGGGAAAGTCATTAACCAGAAAATAAAGTGGTATGAGCACTGTCAGCACAGGGACAAGTAGGACTAGGGAGCCAGCACCAGGGAATGCCAGAAGGCTCCCAGGAGGGGACCACCTACTGGCACAGTGTGGACCAGAGGGAGATGTGGGCTCAGGCACTTCTGAGTCCCTCTTTCTCCACCACCCATAGAGACCACGTGATTCTTGTTGTGTGGCTTCTCTTCTGCCTGACATTTGTCCTTCACACTCATCTCTCCCTGATTACAGCTAAGCAGGAGTTCTGAGTTCTGTTACTGCTTGGTGCAGAAGATCTATGTGCTGCCCCTCTCTGTCCCTCTGGAGACAAGCATAGGTAACAGGAAAGTAAAAGAGAGACCATGCCCCTCCCCAACAAATTCTCCCTGTGTCCCTAGCCCTCGAGGCCTGCATACAGTTCTTTATTGCGGCAATTGTGAACTGAGCTCTCCCCAGACACTGAGATCAGATCAGCCTCCTGCTGCAGGGCAAATCAGGCCGTGTCCAGAGAGGTGCCTCTCCTCTAGGTTCACCACACAGGCCACTCCTCCTCACACTTGCCTGTCAGCTGAACCCAGAACTCGCAGAAAAAGGTTCTCACTAAACATCAACAGAAAGAAAAGACAGCAAACACAGACAGAGTGAGCCAGCATGAGGCGCGGAGCTAAGTAAAGGAGCCACATATGAAAGGATTAGAAAATAAATTAGAAGAAACTTGAAGGATTTAGAATCCATTTCAAGTGCACTGGAAGAAAATCCCCCCAGAATAGGAGAAGGAGCCTAGGCTGAAACCTGGGAAGCCACTGGTCCCACCCTCTGCCATCTGTCCCCTGAGGTTTGAGCTTGCTGGTTCTGGTTCTCTTCTCAGTTCCTACCAGGACAATACTTCTCACAAACTGGAGCCTGATCATCTGTATCAGAACCAGCCAGGATCTGACTGAGATGCAGTTCCTGGGTCCCCAAGAGTCTGAGGCCTTCTGAAAGCTGAGAACTGCAGACCCAAGTCCTCTGTCATTCCTAATGGCAGCCATACCCACACTGACTCACTCCTTTAAATTGCTTCTTAAAAGGATTTAAACTAATGACTAAATTGATTCTTTTAGAAATTGTTTAATTCTAAAGTAGTAATAGCAGTCATATTGTGACCAATATGAAATGATGTATGATTTTACACTGTAGCCAGGAAGAGCTTTTCACAGCATAGATATACCAGTCCTCGGGGAAAAGACATGGGTGACCTCTCACTACCCCATGGATAAGGGCCCAGACCCATGATCCCCCTGAGCCCACCTCCCCAATTTAACACAGGGCTACAGTTCTCCAGGCCTGAGAGTTCAGGACTTTAGTTCCTACAAAACCAAAGTCCACCCTTCTCATGGCCTTTGGCAAGAACACCTCTTTTTCCCCAGTAAAATTCCTTCTACCCCTCCCATGCTGACAGCGTTAATGCTCCTGCTCTTCTCCCTCATAGCACCAATAATGTCACATCACATTCCTCAATTCATTTGAAATGTCCCACACGGGGGCTAGAGAGATGGCTCACTGGTTAAGAACATTTGTTATTCTTGCAGAGGACCTGGTGTTCCATTCCCAGCACCCACACAGACTCAAAACCAAATGTAACTCCACTTCCAGATGATCCCATGCCCTCTTCTAGACCTCTGCAGGTACCAGGCCTGCATAGGAGGCACAGCCATGCATGCAAGCAAAACATTCATACACATAGAATGAAATTTTCTAAAAATCTTTTAAAATGTTTTTAAGAAACATCAATATATACTTTTGGAACCTGATGATGAATATACAGTTCTGGCCTAGAAATTGTGTGCGTGTGTGCGTGTGTGTGTGTGTGTGTGTGTGTGTGTGTGTGTGTGTGTATGTGTGTGTTTGCATGTGTGTGTTCTTCTGGAAGAAGGCTTAGTTATGGTATCAAGTTGGTACTCAATAAATATGTGTGAGTGAACAAATGAATTTGAAATAAATTCCAAGTCAAACACTGGGGCATATTTGGATTCAAAAGCAATTAAGAATTTAAACTAGCTAGGCATGGTGGCATACACCTTTAATGTCAGCACTAAGGAGGCAGAAGCAGGCAGATCTCTGAGTTCAAGGCTAGCCTGGTCTACAGAGTGAGTTCCCAAACAACCAGGGCTACACAGAGAAACTCTGTCTCAGCAAGAAAAAAGAACTTAAAGTGCATGTTAGTCACTTTCTTGGAAGTAAAACGCTCTGATGTCTCTCTAGTGACAAGGGCTGAGATGCCACCGTGGATTCTCTGCTGCACATGACCCTAAACACTCTCTTGACATGTGTTTCAAATGGATGGGCCCCATTCTTCCCACACAATTTCTAGATTTGGAAAGAAGAAACCCACTATTAAAGCTGGTGTTGGGCTACTTCTCTGGGCCTTGGTCTGATCTGGTTATGAACCATCACCTTACAGTAAGCTAATCATTGTCTGAAAGAAATGTGCACTTTGAAACAAAAGCTGACGTGGAAATCTTCACAGTGATTTCTCACAGGCCTTCACGGTCTCGGACTTTCTGATTGCATATCTTCATATTCTAAAATTATTAGCAGCACATTTGCAAAGATTCTAAACGAAGCTCAGTCAGCAATAATTACAACAAAATGTTTACCAGGAACAATGTCTCCTGGGAACCAGAATCGCCATTCTGCCCTCTTCTCTCTGCTGCCTTGCAGGCAGCTGGCTACAGGTGGGGTGATGGCTTAAGGTCATGACTGCTCTTCAAATGCTCCTGAGGCGGCAAAACTCTTAGGACAAATCGCTTCTCGTCTGTGATCACCAAGGACTACGAGGCACTCCACACAGCATTCCAAAGGCACATGCTCAACCAAGGCAAAACTCAGTGTCAGAAACGGAGGGGACCCTGACAGCTGGCAAGTGTCTCCTGTATACTGCAAAAAAGGGCACAACTCAAAAATGGGAAAGGGAGTCGAGGTGCTTGGAATCTTCAAACTGTTGGCTACATGGTGTGTGAGTAGAATTCCCGCTTCATCAGACCCCTGCATCTTATGACACAGGCCTTTCTGTGAGTCTTTAGATATTATGTTTCCCACTGGATTCCCTTTCCAGCTATGCACCCTGTCTGATAGGCAGGCAGGAATACTGCTGCATAACTCCTGCAGAAGCTGAAGGAGTCACACTCCTCTACTTGGGAACAACAACAACAAAGGACTGAAATGTTTATATACTGAAGACAGCATGCAATTTGTTGCTGGCTTTTCCTGACTTCGGTCACGGTCTCACTTGCAAAGCGAAGTCTAAAGAAGTTCTTTGCATTGGAACATTCCTCTCTCAAGCCTATGCTGCAGTTCGTGACAGTTAGTGTCTACACTGACGTCCGTCTCTCTTTTGATCCACTCACAAAAGCCATTACTAAATGACGATTTAATGGGTACGTGGAGCTACTGTGTAAGACTCTAGTAAGCCTGTATGCCAGCTGCTGCCTTCCTGGAGGAACTTACAGAGCAGAGCAGAGCAGGTACCCACACAAACAATGGCCAGAACTAGTGAACAGAAATGGGAACAGTGGCGGTGGCTGAAAGTGGACATAGAATCAAACGATCTACATGGAACACTTCGGAAAGTGGGTAAGTTGATACAACTAAATTATGCTGGCACAGCAGAGCTGTTGTGGGTTTGTGTCTTTGAGCCATGGTCCTCCTCTTCTTCCCTTTCCATCTTATACTTAGAGTGACTTTGATTCTGGCTGACAGTCTAATGAGCCAGTTCAGGTTAAAGAAGAAAGTTGAACACTTTACACCCACCCACATTCCACTGAAACTTTAAGCAGTCACTTACTTTCCAGAAGGTTCTAAGTGATTCAAATGTAATGCTTATAAAGTGTTTAAGGACCACTGAGCTTCCTTTACAAACAACATAATCATATAAAATCCAGTTCATCTGAATTGAATGCCTGTCCATTGCTACTCACTAGGACCCCGCTAACTAGGAATTTCTCACAGAGCTCCTGCCTGTAGCAGGACAGATGTAAACAGCCCTTTTCCAGAAATCAAGAATCAAGGGATGGGGAAGAGCCTTGAACAGCAACCTCCAATCTCTGTCCCCAGTGGATCAGCAATAGAGTGAAATCCCAGGTCAGCTAGACATACTTATCGACTTACCTGGGTTTTCATTTGAGCACACCAAATTGGTAGCATCATCTATTATGTTGGTTCATTTCACTCTCAATTGATGATATTTATCCTAATGTGGCAGTTTACGTCTCTGTTTCAGAAGCAAAGATGTACGAAGCAAAGTCTAGTTGAGCTTTTAAGAGGAACGGCTCAGGCCTCTTAGAGAAAATTAATCAATGTAAGTCTTTCAATGTGTGTAGCAAGATGTTGGTGTTACAAATCTGCAGAGAAACCCCTGATAATAGGGATGGCATCAACAACATGAAAACCAATGCACCAAAACCACTTTATGGTCAGTATTAAAGTTACCATGTCAGCAGCTCCAGAGGCGGTGGACTTACATTAAACCACCTGGCAGATGGGAAAACTGAGACTGAGCCAGATAATGAACTTACCCTACCCAGCCCATACTTGAAAATCAGCTAGAATCCTCAATTAACAAGTGCGTGTTTATTTAGTTCCAAACTTCAAAGAACCATTCTTTTCCTTTTCCCAAATCCAATCAGTCACCAAGTCCTCCATTTGTTTCCTTCAGTGGGTGGCTGCAACATCAGGAGTGAATGCTGTCCCCCTTCCCCTGTCTGCCCCGGCTGGAAGCCAGCTGTGGGGTCTCAGATGGGAAGTGGGGGTGGGGCAGCCTTTCCGCCCAGCAAGCTCACTTCTGTATTTATTTATTCCTCTCCCCGAGACTGGGTGTTTATTCGGGCAGGTCTAGAGGACAGAAGCTGACAAGAAGCCTTCCTCGGTCTCTCCTGTCTGCTGGCCTGTCTAACTTTTGTCCAGGCTGCAATGGGACAGAGTCCTCATAAAACCTGGACTGTCTGTTATCCCTGCCTAAGAGCCTTTGGCTTTCCTTTTCATCCAACCCGATGTCTAGCTCCCAGAAGAGCTGACTCCAGGACTCCCCCAAACATTCCTCCACCATGGACTGCGGGACTCCTGGAGCAATCTTTCTTTAAGTTTTCTAGATCTTTCCCAAATAATCATCTGTGTACTCCTTCCCATGATCTGCAAATCTGCAGTACTGGTAGTTACAATTATCTCTTAACTGACCTTCTTCTCGTTCATTCATCCCTAGCAAAGCTCCAAATGTGAAGTGCCTTGACCACAACATACAGCACAGCTAAAATGGCTGTGGCGTGGCTAACTGATAGAAGAATGGGTGAATAGAAGGACTGGGCAAAGCACTGTGAAGGGTTAAGGCCAGCAATAATAGTTCAATTTAAAAATCTTTATATGCATTTAAGATTCTTATTCATTTGTGGGGGGGGGGGATTCTGTTCAAATGCTGAGAACAGAAGTCAAGGCTTTGTCCACATGGAGCATGCACCCTGTCATCCAGCTACATCACACCCCTCACCGCTTTTTAAAATGTAACTTAAAGATAAAACTTTTTTATGCTTCTTTTATGCAAATCCCAGCAGATACTTTTCAAAAACTCTAAGCAGAAGAACAATGATTGAGAAAACAGTTCCAATGAGTCTAAGTCACTTGCTGAGTAGAGTGGGTCCAAAGAGAATGGAAATGTATTCATTCCTTGATAAATATTTTGCTCTTACATGGTTCCCATTCAATGAAGGAGATAAGTGTTGGAGAAAATAGAATTTAGCAGCTAACATCTTCATTCCTCTGCTTCTCTCTCTCTCTCTCTCTCTCTCTCTCTCTCTCTCTCTCTCTCTCTCTTTCTCTCTGCGTGTGCATGCGCGTGTGCGTGTGTACATGACACTTTCTAGTTACTACAGGAAAGACTAGGTCCCATTTCCCCAAGCCAAAATGTTTAACTAGTAGTCACTCCCACCAAGTAGCACATAATTAAAGTAACTAAGGTACCAGTCCACTCTAAAAATCTAGGGCATGGTAGGGCAGAGTAGTGTGGGGGTGGGCAGAAGTCCAGTTGAAACCAGCCTTACTGAGTGTTATTGGAATTCACTCTTCACTCAGCCAAAAATGTGCAGTCTAACCAAAGTACTCCACTGGCTCGGCTTCCCAAGCCACACGTCTTCTGAAGGCCACGGGCAAAGCCAGCTGCGGTTTATACATTTGGGTTAAAGAGCCCCAAAACAGAAAAAAAATATATATTTTGAAATGTATTATACTTCAAAATGAAGAGTAATTGTGTGCAGCGGCCTGGAAAATATATCTCATGCAGTACACTGAGCCACTGAACCCCAGAGCACAAAACTCTGGTGCTCCAAATGCAATCTCAAACTGAAAATAAAAAGGTACAAAGGGCGGAAGGAAGGGCGGGCGGAGGGTTGCTACAGGGCTGTGACTCCGAGGAGGCTGCCGCCTTGGGGAAACACGGCAATAGGTTCTGTGCAGCGTGAGCCACTAGCTACTGCTCTGGACACTACGGCAGCCAGAGGAGGCCAATACAAGGTTGACATATAATTACATAAGAAAATAATGTCACAAGATTGCACAGAAACCTAATACACTGAGTGGGAAAGGACTTCGTTGAAGCCAATACCTTTAAAGTTTCTCCCTGACCTGCTACAAGGTCCTATCACACTGATGGAACTTCCATATCCATCACCAGCTCATCAGGCAAGGAGCATTTGCCAAGCACAGGAGCAGACACTGTCCTCAGTTACCGGACCCCAAGCAGACATTTCTTTACCTTGTGACCAGGCCTCTAACTGAGCCAAGCTGACAGCTCCTCACCACCCTGCTCCCTTCATTTACCCTCTAACTGTTACATAAAGGTTACAGTACTGCAGTAACCAGTAGTCAAACTCAAAACCGTGAGGAAGCTGGGACAGGAACTCTCTATTTAGCTTTCTTCTGCCTGGGCTACAGGATGGACACTGAAGTCAGACTTGTAACCATTTGACTTCGGAAGATAACTGCAGTTTAGCAGTGTGGGAAGCAGGGAGGAAACTAAGGCAAATGAATGAACATAAAGGGTGAGATCCCCATCTGTGAACACACCACCTTAGGTTCCCAGGAATAACCAGTGACAGAACACCGGGGCACTTCCAACTGCTGTTGAAAATCTAGAATCCGACAGTCACATTACACACAATTGTTCTGATCTCTTCAGAAAACAAAGCAGAGGTACTCAACCAAGAGGAGGAGAGGGGAGGACAGGAGAGGCGGGGAGGAGAGGGGAAGGGAGGGGAGGGGAGGGGAGGGGAGGGGAGGGGAGGGGAGGGGAGGGTTGGCCCCTGAGCCACAGGCTTGTGAAGTGTGAATACAGTTTTGGTTGTTCCCAACTGAGTGGCACTGTTGGGACCTAGCAAACAGGGAGCAGGCAGGGAAGCTGGTACACATCCTGAAATGCATGGGAGAGTCCTCAACAGACAATTATCCAGCTCAAAATGTCAGTGCACCAAGGCTGAGACCACCTAAAATCAAGGGCCAATGAAAGGGGAAATGGTCTGTAAGTAGAAAAGAAGAACAGCTGCAACCTCTTCATTGCCCAAGAAGAGCCATCCTGCTTAATGGGCTCAGGTCTCCGGCTCCCTCAGTGGGTATCAATCCATGGTCAGAAGCAGCAAAGCTATGACAAACTGACAAGTGCAACATGAAGTATATTCCCCTGCCAACTGGTTCCCTCCCAGTGGGTTCCACAATTCTGCCTGCACCATAACTCATCCCCATTTTTTAAGTGTTGGCTAAAGAATATGTTTTCCTTGGCAAAGACACCTCTCTCTCTCTCTCTCTCTCTCTCTCTCTCTCTCTCTCCTCTCTCTCTCTCTCTCTCTCTCAGATTAATAAATTGCCTCATCTTCCAATATTGTGACCTTGACTGATAGGTATATGAGAGCCCACAGGTGGATCTCAAGGCTAGATTCAAGGCTAAGGGCAACTTGAGAATGAAATATCCAGAGAAGGATCAACTCTGGAATTCTGTTTCAGTGGCAGGAGAGACATCCCAAGCTAGATGTCATGGCAACCTGAGACACATGCATCTGAACTACAGGGATTTCTTCTGTTGTTTTTCTTTTTATGGCACTGAGGCTCAAACCCAAGGCCTCAGATAGGCCAAGCAGGTACATGTAACACCACTGAGCAGTACCCCTACCAGAACCAAGGGCATAGCTTACTTCTTTTTCTATTTAAAAACATGTAAGCTGGGTAGTGGTGGCACACGCCTTTAATCCCATCAGGTGGGAGGCAGAGGCAGGTGGATCTCTGTGAGTTCAAGGCCAGTGTGGTCTATAGAGCAAGTTTCAGTACAATCAGAGGTATTACACAGAGAAACCCTGTCTCAAAAAAAAAATTTTTTTTAAATTTTGCGTCTCTGTGTTCACACATGTGTGAGGGTGTGGGGGCTTATGTATGCTCATGGATGTGAAGGTCAGAGGACAACCTCAGAAGTCATTCTTCAGGTACTATTTACCTAATTTAGACAGCATCTCTCACTGACCTAGAACTTGCCAATTAGACAAGTTCTCCATGAGACCAGTAAGTTCCAAGTCATCCTCCATGCCCACCACCCCAGCACTTTTATGTGAGTTCTGGGGATCCAACTCAGGTCCCCACGCCATAAAGACAAGCACTTTACCAACTCAGTCTTATCCTTATCCAGCACTGCTTTGTTTCTTGTCGTTATTTGTTTGGGGGAGTACTTTTATTTTGATTTGTTTGGGGCTTTATTTTTAGATGGGGCTATCTATAATGCCCAGGTTGGCCTCACAAACATCCTAGTCTCACCATCTCAAGATCTGGTGTCACAGGCAGAAGTCACCAAGCCCTGCTAAGTCAAGGGCATTCCTGACAGCACCTAGGAATGAAGATCTCTCTGAACCAACAAGATGAATAACTAACCAGGACATACATCCTGGTGTGGCAAAAAGAAACAAAAGTAGAAAAAAAAAAATCAGAAGAGTTAAATAAGGCTTAGCTCCAGTCTCCAAACACCCCTGTGGTATGGCATTGCTTTAAACCACATCTATAAAATGGGATAACAACACTATGCTGGTGGCTTCCTATTCCTCCCCAAACAGTATGCCATAGGGAAGAGTGTCAGCCGTGGAGGAAGAGTCACATCGACCTCATGACCCAATCTGGCATGATGCTTCAATGCTTCATGATGCCTTACCTGGGCATCCTTCCCATAGCCCACTGCTGATTTTCCGGAAATACCGCCCACCCAGCACAGCTGTCCTAGAGTAGAGTAAGTGAGTAGCCAGCATTTTCTACTTAGGAAAGCTGTGTTCCCTACATTAACTGTTAGAACTAAAATAGCCCAACTGTAAGCTTCAATTCCTAAAACTGCGGTTCCAATTATAATCTTGCTCAAAATCTGGAAACTAGTGTTTGTGGGGGCCCAGAACATGGAGAAGCATCTCCTTCTATTTATATTTGTGACTAATTTCTCTACTCAGCACCGGGCCAGGTTGTTGCTGTGGCTAATTCCGTTTGATGAGACAGCATTCCTTCACCCACATATATTCCTACCTCAGTACTTAACTGTTCGCCTCACTGACAAAATTCTGCTCAAGTTGTACCTACACCAATGGAGGGCTGAAACACAAGCAGTTAATTTAATCATTGATTGCGCCTGGGCTTGGCAGGCTTCAGTTCTGACTGCCACAGATAAGTTGCCATTGTTAACACTCAGACAACCTAGATTATCCAGGAAATTGAGCACAGCAGCCAGTGTGTGCACGGGCTATGCAGACTGGCTTTGCTGAACCTAAAAGCACTATGTTGTGCAGTGGAATGCTTTCTAGGGCCACACATGTCCAAGAAGCCACACCCTGTCTGCACGGCTGGCCTTCATGACCCTTCTGATCTGGACACTGCGGAAGTTCTTGGCCTTTGGCTTTGTTCTTTGGCTAGCCAGTCTTAAACCCAAGTCAGCAGGAGTACCTAATCTAATTACCCATCACAGCAGTGTGGCTACTACCAAACCAGAATGACTGCCTCTGCAAATCTCCAACAGTAATCAGAATCATGCACACAGGGAATACCAGGGGTAACACAGGAAAGGTCCAGAAGAGTACATTTTCAAAAGCTCAAAGCTAACACTCGGCCAGAAAACGGTAGGTGCTTTTGATGTCCCTCTAAGTAAAGCAAGAGCTCCTGAGGATGGCTGACTCTGCATCACTGCAGTAAAGAGCTGGTCGCCTCGGTCCCCTGTCCCTCTAAGATGGGGGTGGCCTCAGGGCCTGACAAATGCCGAATACTACAAACACTAACATGTTTAGGGTGAAGTCAAAGGCTCACCCTGCACGTGGTTCATTTGTAAACAGCATCTTTCACAAGAAATTAAGCTAACGGTATTTTGTAAAAGGCAAACAGCTAGATGCTTCTGAAAGCATGGCCCTGTGGGTTCTTTTCTATCAGAATTCCTAACAAGCTGGTGAAAAAAATCCTCACAACCTCTAGAATTAATTAAGGTAAATTTTTAAAACTCAACCCCATATGGAACTACACATTCAGTATTAAGGGTCTGTTCTGTGTGGCTCTAAGGACAGAACCCATGACCTGGTACATGCTGGTCAGTATATGTATTCCTGAGCTATATATACCACCACCATCCCACAGCCCTTGTTTCTATGGAGCAGCATCTTGCTATACATTTCTAGTAGGTCTTGAACTAACTATTAACCCAGGCTTGCCTCTAATTCAAGATCCTTCAACCCCAGCCTCCTCAGAGGGCTGGCCTTCTGCTTGCTTCAATTTGTGTTTTAGACTGCTGATGTGGACCTGCTAAGTGGGTATCAGGCTCTCCTCCTGGGCTGCAACCTTAAGCAAACAAAGCACTATGTTCGTTGACTTGAATTGATGTTACACAACTCTTGCAGGAAACACTTGAGGCTTTGTAAGGCAGAGAGGTTTAGTAATCTCCCACCTTCTCCAAATTCAACAGGATGTCTAAACCAAGCTATCTCCCTGGGTGGCTGCAGGCATTAAAGAGTGGTTGCTGACCAGTGAGAAACCTTCCGGCCCACTGTTCCCGATCAGGATGGCAAACACTATTTTAATAGGAATGGTCCCTCTGAAGCTTCAGCGCTGGACCAGGTGATGAAGTAAGCAAGCATGGGCTGGTGCACCACTTGCCGTGTTCCCCCTCCCCCACCACATCCTCTGGGCCAGAGCTTCAAAGCCCTCCCTTCCTGCACACGCCTCTCCCCACCCACTCACACCAAATACCCAAAGCAAGCAAATTACCTGAGAACACTCAAGTGCTGACTTCTCATTGGTGCTGAAGTTTCAGAAAAGCTTCCAACCCAGCAGCTCCTAGAGAAGCCCCTCACCTGCCTGCTTCTTTTTCATCTTCTCCCTTCCCAAGGGCTTTTTCCTGCTTCTCTCCTTCATCTGTCTCCCGCTTTTCCCTCTGCCTCCCTCTCCTGGCCCTGCTAGCAATGGCCTCTCCTCTGCCTTCAATTCAGTTCCATCTCTGTGAGAGCGGGAGGGGCAGGGTACACATGTGGACCTCTTGCTGCTCCTGGTAATGCCCATCCTCCAGAAGATCATTTCCTTGGCTTAAAGCAACACGGGCTTTGAAAAGACATCCTCCACGGGGAGAGGTACTACAGTCGATCAGGAGCAATTGGGCTTTTAATAAAGTGCTCTGCTTTTTATACCCTGCCCCAAGCAATCACCTCTCTACACCTTTCCTTAGCCTACAGGTCTGAGGAAGGGATCTAACAGGTCTGAGGGGGGTCTGAAAGAACAGTGGCAGAGCATGGAAGAGGGTAAAAGCCTGGCTTCCCACTGGCCACTGACACTGTGGGATTTTCTTAGTATGTTTCCCCGGTGGCCTCTCCCAGCATGGACAACTCTCCATCTGTCAGTCAACAAAACATTTAGGGAGCACATTGCTACCCTGTGC
This sequence comes from Peromyscus eremicus, assembly GCF_949786415.1. Taxonomy (NCBI): domain Eukaryota; kingdom Metazoa; phylum Chordata; class Mammalia; order Rodentia; family Cricetidae; genus Peromyscus; species Peromyscus eremicus. The sequence continues at coordinate 41,935,453 of NC_081420.1, forward strand.
TAGAAGTTAATCTAGATCTGTGAACAAGGTCACCAACCTGCTAAAACTTCCATCCTAACGGTAGAGACAATAATAAAATAAACAGGTGAATACATAATGCCAAGGAATGATAAATACTGAGAGGGAAACCTGGGTAACACAAGAGGACGGGGACAGCTGTCCACAAAGGCCTTTGAAACTGACACTGAGTAGAGAGGCCTGAAGTAAGCAAAAAATGAGTCATCTGGACATGGGAGGGAAAGCTCCCCAGGCAGCGGAATAGCATGTGCAAAGGTCCTGGGGAGGGAAACACAGTAAAAAGGAAAAACATCAGGAAGTCAGTATTGTTGCTGTTAACAAGGACATACTGCTGTGGGGGGCGTGGCATCCATCAGAGGACCACCCACCCTGTGGTCCAATGACTGTTCAGGCACGGAGTTTCCACAGACTGTGGTCTCCCCAAGCTTCCTGTTCCCCAGCTCTCTCCTGCTTACTTTTCCTCCTCTCCAGGAGTTCCCACAATTGCAGTCATTCTGTCAGTTTACCACTCCATCGAGCTTCACACAAAAACCGGCTAGCAAATACAGTAAGACAGGCCATATGCACATCTAACCACAGTTCTGAAAAGACAGCAAATGTACCATAGTGAAGAGCAGAGGATCAAAAGGTCAGCGAGCAAGGAAGAGAAGGAGGGAGGGAGGGAGGAAGGAAGGGCAGGCAAGAAAAAAAATAAGTACAGAGTCTTTGTTACAAGCCTGCAAGTGACCTGGCTTTAAACTCACTAGGACTCCTGGTCCTGTAAATTGAGGAGTGGAAACAGTAAACCTTGAAATAACCTTGGAGAGCTGTTGAAGAGGTGAGACACGTGGAGACCATGACCAGAAGCCTTCAATGGACCGGCTCTGCTGCCAGCTTTCCCAATCTGACAGGCGTTGCCCATAAACTGGATCCTCCAGTCCCAAGTTGCTCTCAAATATTTTGGTACGTTAACGCGGATTATTTTTATTTTGCACATCAAAGAAAACAAAATTCACAAATTCTTCCCCGGTTTCCCTCAAGTCACAATCTTCTCTCTGTATCTTAGGCCAGAGGCAGGCGGTCCACAGTCTCTGGGTGCATTTCATTGAGCTCAATATGCCTCGGGAGCTGTCCAGAGGCCCTCGGAGCTGTCCCTGCTTGGGGCCAAACTATGCAGCGTCGGGTCAATCCAGGTCCAACAACCCTTGCCCCAGCTTCCTAGTTCAAAGGGCCCCCAGGCAAGCGAGTCAGTGGGAGCCCACCCCCGAGGGGCAGTAGAAGAGCGCCACCCCCCGCGCAGTGACCCGCGCGAACACGCGAACACACACACACACACACACACACACACACACACACACACACACACACACACACACACACAGACGCCTGGCGCGCGCCCGCGGCACAGCACCGACTTCCCAACCCTACACAAGCGCACCGCGGCCGGCTGAGTTCTGGGTTTCCTCTTCCTCAAAGCCGCTGGGTACCGCGGCGCGCAGCTCGCTCGCTCCCTCCCCAGAACCCCACGGCCGCTGCTCTCCGGGGAAGGCGCGCGGTACGCCCTCTCCCACGCCAGCTTCTCCAGCCAACCCCCCGCCGCCCTCCCCGGGCCCCAGAGGGAAGCCCCGCATGGCCCCGAGAGGCGGGTCTTCACTCGCGAACGCCCGCAGGGGTCCTCGCAGCCCGTCGCGCCCCATCGCGGGAGCGCGCTCTCCGGGGATCCCCTCCCGTCTGCGACGCCCGAGCGAGCCCCCGGAGTCCTCGCCACCCGCCGCGACTAAGCGCAGCCTCCCGCCTCTCCGGCCCCACTACTGCTGGCCGCAAGGTCCCGGGCGCACTCTGTTAGGTCCCAGCACCCCTACGCCGGTGGCGCAGCCCTCCGGCACCCCCTCCAGCTGACCCTGCCCTGGCCGTCTCCACGGGTCCTGGCCCTGAGCCCCATCCCGGAGCTGCCCCCAGCGTCCACTCCCCCCGTGCCTCTAGTCACTCGGGATCCCCCTCTGCCCAGACCTCCCAACTGCAGCGCGCCCGCAGCCCCCGCCCGCCCGCGCCGCGGGGCCCCGGGAGGAAACAAAAGTGTCTCCGCGTCGCCCTCGTCTTGCCCCGGCCCCCGCCCGGGCCGCCGAGGTCAGCGAGCCGGGCGCCGCGCCAGCCCTGAAAACTTTACGAACCTGCCCGGGGTCGCAGGACGCGGTGACGAGGGCTCCCAGAAGCTGGAGCGCTGGAGCCGGGGCCGGGGCCGTAGACCGGTGCCCGAGGTTCTGTAGCCCCACTCGGAGCCGCGGACGGCGGTGGCTCTGCCTCTATCTGGTGCCCATCCTCGCCCGCCGCCGCTGCCCGAACGCACGCACTTACACTCGGGTCGCCGGCCGCTGCCGCCGGCTGCCGCTGCTCTCACTTCCTCTTCCTTCCTCCTGCTGGCCAGAGACACATCTTGCATCTAGGAGCATCCCGCGAGCTGCCGCGAACTCTCCTCCTGGGCAGACGCTGCGGAGTTGCCGCCGCCGCCCCCGGCACCTGCGCGCGGACACGCGTGGTTGGCGCGTTTGCTTCCCGCCCCCGCACGGCTGCCCGCCCCCTGCACGGTGCCTAGGACGGGGTGCCTACGACTTTTTGAAGTCCCTCTACTTAAAAAGAGGGAAATGTCACACAGTATGTACACCTCAGCTCTGCTATAAATAGTGTGTGCTGAGCATGACTTCTCTGATGAGCTCAGAAACCGCGTTTTACAGGCACTAATTAACTCCATCACCCTCATAGCGCCACCTCTGGGGGACCGAGAGTTCGTGGTACCCTTTTTTATAAGCTTTCATTTTGGACAGCTTATTTGAAATTTTCCACCGAAGGGGAAACTTCGGTGGGCTGTTTCAAAGCAATTTCTCTAAGAAGCTCCCGTATAAATCTTGACACTTTTTGTCATGGGCAGCACAGCAAAAAAAAAAAAAAAATGATAGACCGTTTCCTTCTCCTCCATCACCTATGAATTTACTGTAATCGAAACTACAGGGCTTCCTTCAATGAAGCCAGAGACTCTCTTGTGTTATGCGTGGCATGAAGCAACATGTACTACCCTGAATTTGTTATTTGTGGTTATTGTATTATTATTATTATTATTATTATTATTATTATTATTATTATTATTAAAGTCATGCAGCCTACTGCAGTAGTTTTCAAAGGAGAAATCCAACACAGTTAACTCCCAGTCTGGCAGGCAAGAGGGAAATACCAGTTGGAAAGTTCAGGAGAAACACCTGTCCTCTTCTAATTCGGCACTCTGTGATGGAGCCGCTGGAGAGGGCATGGAGCTGCTGTGCATGCCTTCTTCTCTAGAAAAGGGGAGGAGCTGGGAGTACGCCTTAGAAGATGTCAGAATCTAAGGCTAAAGACAATGCTCTCTTTAAGATTAATCACAAGAATATTTGCATATTAACCCTGCACTAACTCTCCGTTAGCAGCCATTAGGGATTTTGCATGAAAAACAAAATAAAATAGGTCATTGTTTTTATACTGCTTTTATCATTTCAGTAAATAATAGTTCTAGAGTTTCTATGTAATAAATCAGTCGGATAGTGTATCGGATTACGATGTGTGTGTATGATTAAAATTAATTTCGCCAGTTTATTTATTTATATATTTGGTTACTTTGTTTTTTGACACAGGGTTTCTCTATGTGTAGCCCTGACTGTCCTCACTCTGTAGCCCAGGCTGACCTCGAACTTACAAAGATCCACCTGCTTCTGCCTCCAAGTGCTGGGATTAAAGGCTTGTGCCACTACCACTTGGCCTCACCAGTTTGTTTTTATTGAAATTTTTTCATATAATATGTTCTAATCATGCTTTTCGCCTCCCCAAACTCCTGCAAGAGACTCCTTACCTCCCCACCTATCCAACTCCACACCATTTCTTTCTCTCTCACTTTAAAAAATAAACAAGCAACCAAAAAGAAAACAAAGTAACCAAACAAAAAATAATAATAACAAAATAAACAGGAAACGCACACTTGCGTTAAAAACATAAAACATAAAAATGGGAACCAAAACATACAAGCAAAGACCAATTAGACAAAAAAAAAAAAGTTCAAACAAAGCAATTTGAGACAAAAGGTCTACAAACTATTGAGTTCATTTTGTGTGGATCTATTGCTAGGTATTGAGCCTACCCTGAAGAGTGATTAATATATGCAGTGATACTCGATTGGAAAAAACTAATTTTCCTTTGGAAACAGGTGTCAATTACAGATAGCTTCTCTGTTAGTTCTCAGTTAGTGGTAGGAGCCTGTGTCCATTTCCCCCTCTGGGCACTGGGAATCCATCTACCTTGAACCTGTGCAGGCCAGAGCATGCTGCCGCAGTCTCTGTGAGTTCATGTGCATCAGTTCTGTGGTGTCTGAAGGACACAATTTCTTTGGACTCATCTATTCTCTCTAGCTCTTACATTCTTTCTGCCGCTTCTTCTACCTAGTTCCCTAATCCCTGAGGGGAGGGTTTGAAAAAACAATATCCTATTTAGGACTGAGTGCTTTAAAATCTGTTACTCTTTGCATTTTGTGCAGTTGTGGGTCGCTGTATTAATTCCCATCTATTGCAAAAAGAGGCTTCTCTGATAGTGGTTGAATGAGGCAATAATCTGTGGTTATAGCAGGATGTCAGTAGGGATCATTTTATTGCTATAGTCCTTTAGCAGAACCATACTGTTTGGTTTTCCCCAAGCATATCCAGTCTTAGGTTCTTGGCCACCTGAGAAGTGTTTGGTATGAGTTCCATCTCATAGAGTGAGCCTTAAATCCCATCACAGAGTGGTTGATTATTTCCACAACATTTGAAACTCTGTGGCACCAGCATATCTTTCAGGTAGGTCATCATTGTTGTAGGTCACCATTGTAGAACACAGTGTTTGTAAATGGGTTGGTGGTTACCTTTCTCCTCTAGTAGCATGCATGCAAAGTATCTTCCAGTACCATGAACATTAGTCAGTAGGGATGAAGCCTCCAATTAGGCACCAGCTCAACTTCTCCATATCCAATGAGATATGTAAGTGTTGTCTACAGCAACAGGGCATTGCTATCGGTTCCTGTAGAGCAACCAATAACCTTGGCAATAGCCCTGTTGGCCAATGACTCAATTAGATGTAACCCATTCCTGTCACTGGAGTTTTTACTTGGTGAAATAAGATATCTAGCTGGGGCATTGACTCTCCAGTTATTTGGTAACTTCATTTTGATTTCTTTCATATATATGTATATTTTAGGAGTCTTCCAGTGTACTAGGTTTCCATATGACCTCTCAAATGTCCTTAGTGTTAGCTGTCTCCTTCCCACTCCCATATTCCTCATTCATTCTCACTTAGTACTCTCACTCCAGTCTCTGCCTTGCCTCTTCATAGCATCACACTCTATTGCCCTTCCTTGGGAGTTCCTCTCCTACTCCCTAATCTCACTGGGTACCTAACCTCTGTGGTTATACAATTGTAGCATGCATATCGAAAGCTTACAAGCAAACATCCACATATAAAAGAAGACATACAGTTTTTGTCTTTGGGAGTCCGGATCACCTTACTCAGAATGATTTTTTTTTTCTAGGCCTATCCATTTACTTGCAAATTTTATAATTCTGTTTCTCTTAAAGAGCTGAGTAATATTCCATTGTAAAACTGCACCACATTTTCCTTATCCATTCATCAGTTGATGGACATCAAGACTGTTTCCAATTTCCGGCTATTATGAATAGGGCAACAGTGAACATGGATGAGCAAGTGTCTCTGCAGAAGAACAGACAATCCATTGGCTCTGTGCCCAAGAGTGTGCTGGATCTTTTCCAAACTTCCTGAGGAACTGAAATACTGATTTCCATAGTGACTACTAGTTTGCACTCCCACCAGCAACGGATGAGTGTTTCCCCTGCCTCACATCCTCGCCAGCATGAGCTGTCATTTGTTTTATATTGATCTTGGCCGTTCTGACTGGTGTAAGATGAAATCTCAAAGTAGTTTCAATTTGAATTTCCCTAATGACTAACAATAGTGAACTTTTCTAAGTGTTTCTCAGTCATTTATGTTTCATCTTTTGAGAACTCTCTGCTTAGTTCTGTACCCTATTTTTTGTTTGTTTTGTTTTGTTTCGAGACAGAGTTTCTCTGTGTAGCCCTGGCTGTCCTGGAACTCGCTCTGTAGACCAAACTGGCCTTGAACTCAGAGAGATCTACCTGCCTCTGCCTCCTGAGTGCTGGGATTAAAGGCATGCACACACCCCCAACCCTGTACACGATTTTTAGTTGGGTTATTTGTTTGCTCAAAGTCCAATGTTTTGATCTTTATATATTTTAAATGCTAACTCTCTATCCAATGTGTAATTGGTGAAGATATTTCCTCATTGTGTAGCTGCTGCTTTGTTAAGAAAGGCAGTGTCCTTTGCTTTACAGAGGCCTTCCAGTTTCATGAGGTCCCATTTACTAATTGTTTATCGAGTTGCCTGTGCTATTGGTGTTCTGTTCAGAAAGTCTTTTCCTGTGCCAATGAGTTCAAGATTATCCCCACTTTCTCTTCTACCGGATCCAGAATATCTAGTCTTCTGTTGAGGTCCTTAACGCACTTGGAGTTGAATCTCATGAAGGGTAACAAATAAGCATCTATTTGCATTCCTCCACAAGAAACCATTCAGTTTGACTAGCACCTTTTGTTGAAAATACTGTCTTTTCTCCAGCGTGTTTTTAGCCTCTTTTGCAAAAATCCGTGTGTGGATTTATGTCTGGGTCTTCAGTTCTATTCCATTGATTCATGTGCTTGTTTTTATGTCAGTACCATGCTGTTTTTTTTCGTTACTACAGATAGCACTGTTGTATACTCTGGGATGGTGATATCTTGAACAGTTCTTTTATTATTCAGGAGTGTTTTAACTATCCTGTTTTGTTTTTGTTTTTTGTCTGTTTGTTTGGTTTTTGTTTGTATTTCCATATGAAGCTGAAATTTTTTTATATAAAGAATTGTGTTGAAAATCTGAAGGGATTTGCATTAAATCTGTAAATTGCTTTTGGTAGGATGGCTATTTGCACTACATTAATCCTACTGATCCAGGAACATGGGAGATTTTTTTTCATCTTCTGATTTCTTCGGTACCACTTGTTTGTTTGTTTGTTTGTTTGTTTGTTCATTTGTTTGTTTTGAGACAGGGTCTTTTCACATAGTTTGGCTGTCCTGGAACTCACTATATAGATGAGGCCGGTGTCAAACTCACAGAAATCCACTTGCCTCTGCCTCCTGAGTGCGGGAGGAGTGTGCCACCATGCCTAGCTTTCTTCAGTATCTTAAAACTTTTGTTATACAAGTCTTTCTCTTGCTTGATAAGAATAATCCTGAGTATTTTTATTTTGTTTTGTTTTGTTTTGTTTGTAGGCTATTGTAAAAGGTAGTATTTTCCTGATTTCTTTGTCAATCTGTTCATCATACCTATAAAGGAAGGCAATTGATTTTTGTGTGTTAATTCTATATACTGCAATGTTACTAAAAGTGTTTATCAGCTTAGGAGTTTCCTGGTGGAGGTTTTAGGGTCTTTTATGAATAAAATTATATCATTGGCAGATAAGGACACTTTGACTTCTTCCTTTTCTATGTGTGTCCCCTTGGTCTCCTTCAGTTGTCCTATTGCTCTAGCTAAGACTTCAAGTATCAAGAATGAACACCCATGTCTTATTCCTGATTTTAGTGAAAACGTTTTGAGTTTCTCTCTATGTAGGTTTATGTTGGTTGTGGTCTTGCTCTATATTGTCTCTATTATGCAGAAATATGTCTCTTGCATCCCTAGTCTCTTCAGAACTTTTATTATGAAAGAATGTTGGATTTTGTCAAAGGCCCTTTCTTCATCTAATGAGATGATCATGTGGTTTTTGTCTTTCAGTCAGTTTATGTGCTGATTTACATTTCTTTATTTACATTTGTTGAACAATTTCACCTATCTAAGATGAAGCCAACTTAATGATAGTAGATAATCTTTTGATATGTTCTTGGATTCAGTTTGCAAGTGTTTTTGAGAATTTTTGCATCTATATTCATATGGGATATTGGTCTGGAATTTTCTTTTTTGTTGAGTCTTTGTGTGGGTTAGATATTAGAATAATTGTGGTCTCACAAAAAGAATTAGGAAATGTTCCTTCAGTTTCTATTTTGCAGCATAATTTGAGGAGTATTGGTGTTAATTCTTCTTTGATAATCTGATATAATTCTGCACTGAATCCATCTGGCCCTGGGCTGTTTGGGGTTGGGAAACTTAATTACTGCTTCTGTTTCACTAGGAGTTATGAGTCTGTTTAAATTGCTTATCTGCTCTTGATTTAACTTTGGTAGGCTTTATATATCAGGAAATTCAACCATTTCTTAGGCTTTCCAGTTTGATGGAGCACAGATTTTTGAAGTATGTCCTTGTAATGCTCTGGATTTCCTCAGTGTCTGTTGTAATGTTCTCCTCTCCTCTGCTTTCATCTTTTTTGTCAGATATCAAAATGACTATATCTGCTTGCTTCTTGGGTTCATTTTCTTAGAATAACTTTTTCTATCCTTTTACCCTGAGATGATGTCTATCCTTGATAATGAGGCAGTTTCTCAGATGCAGCAGAAAGAAGAATCCTGTCTTCTAAGCCAATCATTTAGTCTGTGTCATATTATTGGGAAATTGAGACTGTAGCTAGAGTTTGCCTGCCTGGCCCACAGTCAGGACAAATCTCTCTCACCTGCCAGTCCCACAGCCTCAGACCCGACCAAGTAAACATAGAGACTTATATTGGCTACAAACTGTATGGCCGTGGCAGGCTTCTTGTTAACTGTTCTTACAGTTTAAATTAATCCATTTTTATAAATCTATACCTTGCCACATGGCTTGTGGCTTACCAGCATCTTTATATGTTGTTTGTTATCTTGGCAGCTGGCAGTGTCTTTCTGACTCAGCCTTTTACTTTTCAGCTTTATTTTCCTCCTTGTCCCGCCTACACTTCCTGCCTAGCCAATGGCCAATCAGTGTTTTATTTATTGACTAATCAGCAACACATGTGACATACAGAACATCCCACAGCATGAGACCATTAGTATGGAGTTACCAATGAGAAGTGTTTATTGATTCCTGTTATTTGGATATGGTTGTGAGGTTTTTTTCCCTTTTTTTTTTTTTTATTTACTGTTCTGGCATTATTTATTCTTTGTCTCTTCCTGGATGTGATTAACCTCTTCAGACTGTAGTTTTCCTTCTAGCATGTTCTGTAGAGCTGGATTTGTAGATAGTTATTTCTTAAATTTGGTTTTACTGTGGAATGTTTTTCTTTCTCTATTGATTATCATTGATAGTATTGCTGGGTATAGTAGTTTGGGCTGGCATCTATATTCTTTCCAAGTTTGTGGAACATCTGTCCAGGCCCTTCTGTATTTCACAGTCTCCATTGACAAGTCAGGTGTTATTTATTTATTTATAAGACTTGATCTTTTTCCTTTTCAGCTTTTAAAGTCCTTTCCCTGTTCTGTGCATTTAGTATTTTGATTATTATGAGTTGTGGGGCATTTCTTTTCTGGTCCAGTCAATTTGATGTTCTATATACTTCTCATACATTGATAGACATCTCCTTCTTTCAGTTAGGGAAATTTTCTTAAATCACTTTGTTAAAAATATTTTCTGGCCGGGCGGTGGTGGCGCACGCCTTTAATCCCAGCACTCGGGAGGCAGAGCCAGGCGGATCTCTGTGAGTTCGAGGCCAGCCTGGGCTACCAAGTGAGTTCCAGGAGAGGCGCAAAGCTACACAGAGAAACCCTGTCTCGAAAAACCAAAAAAAAAAAAAAAAAAATATTTTCTGTAGCTTTGACCTGAGTTTCTTCTCCCTTCTCTATCCCTACTATTTGTGGATTTGGTCTTTTTATACTGTCCCAGATTACTGAACCTTTTGGGCCTGGATTTCTTTAGATTTAACATTTTCTTTGATTGAAGTATCTGTTTCTTCTACCTTGTCTTCAACACTTAAAATTCTGTCTTCCAGGTCTTATACTCTGTTGGTGAAGATTACCTCTGAAGTTTTGATTAAATAGCTTAAATTTTTCATTTCCAGTTTTTGGGTTTGCTTTAGTAATTCCATTTCTTTTTAAAATTCTATTTTCATGACTTGAGTTGTTTTTATTGTTTTATTCAACTTGTATTTCCATGGTCCTCATTAATGGATTTATTCTTATTCTCTCTAAGGTCCTTGACATATTCGTAATTGCTATTTTGAATTCCTTGTCTTGTGTGTCAGCTATACTGTATTTCTCATCACCTTCTGTAGAAAGGGTTACTGATTTCTGGTGGGGACATATTGTGTTGATTGTTCATGTTTATGTTTTTGTGTTGGTGTCTAGGCATCTGGAGTTATGATGTTTGAGATATTTCTAGATGTTGATGTCTGGTGTTGTCTTTGTTGACTGGGTGTTCTGTTCTTTGGTTGCTGATGCTTTTCCAGGATCTTAGGCAATGTGATAACTCTGGGGTTCCTAGTAGAATACTTCTGCATTTCAGTGGGTGACAGAGAGGAATAGAGATGGGCTAGGATTAAAGGTTGAGAATGGTTGTGAGAAAAAAATAGGAGTATCCAAGCCATACCATGAGGTGGAATCCCCTGGGTATAGAGGTGTGGGAGGAGGAGGAGGTATCGCCACCTGGTGGACCAGCTTCCAGACAGCCCAAGGATCAAAGGAATCCACAGCATCATTGTAAACTAAGACTTTTCTATCTGGGGGGTTGGGAAAAAAGATACTCACACGCTTATCTTGATGGCTTCCTTCTTTATTCTCCTCTGTTCTCTGTTCTTTCTACTATATACTCTTTTCCTACAGCTTATATACCCCAACAAAGTTTCTCAGGCAATATAGGAATTATAATGTGGTTACATTTTATTTTTCAAGTGAATGATTATAATGAATACAGGTAAAAACTTGTTTTTCATCTCCCTTACAGGATTAAACATTTTACATATTACAGATAAAAAACAGATTGTTCCAAAAACCTACATATATTTATACCCAAGCAACTTGTTATAGATTAACCACATAGGCAAGCAAGATATTTTTTCTCAGTCATGTCTTCTACTGGCAGGCTGCAGTTTTGCAGTTACAAAGAAAAGGCCAATTACTTTGTTACTTATCTTGAAAGGAAATCTTATAAGAAATCTTAAAGGAATCACAAACCTAAACTTTTATGTATATAAAAAAGAATCAGTCAGCTCTACTTTCAATCTTTGGGGTGCATACCCACTCATCAATAGTTTCTTATATCAGAAGATTGAGGGTAAAAATGGGCACAAGGAATTAATCATCACCTTTGATCTCAATCAAACCTAGCAAGGAAAGTGTGTCAGCTAGTAGTAATTGGGCTGCTTTGTATTTTTGACTCTAACCTAATGAATCTATAGCTCAGCGATGTGTCCTTGTAAACTTTAGATTGTTTTCTGGGGTTTTTTTTTTATCTCAAAGCTATTAGCAAAACATCTGATCTAACCTGAAGTTATTTTAAGGCTTTGTTTCAGCTAATGATGCACACTAAAACCTGTGACTACATCTTTCAGCATTAAGAGAATTAGAGCCAAACTGGCTCCTGGGGACTCAATTGTTTTCCTGAGCCACAGTCTATATGGCTCCTCAATAGGAACTCATGTGTTCTAGCTGTATGACACTTCTTTGTTTTATGTTTTTTAATCAAAACTCTATTTAAACTAACACTATTATTATCATTTAGATAGTACAGCTTTGAAGAAATCATCTTCATAATAATCCACAGGTAAAAATGCCCAGTAGAATGGGATGTTTCCATGAGATAAACACATTACATTACAGGCAGTGGGGACTTCCCCACACCAATTCACATCATGCCAAATACCAGAGGAAGATGGCAGGGGCAAACACGTAAAGGCGCAGTAGAAGCAAAAGATATTCTGGGGTCTGTGGTCTTGGAGCCTTGCCTAACTGAGATTCACCCATCAGGGAATTTCCTCCTGGTGAGCTGACACTTCAAACTTCAATTGCCACCTGCTAATCCTCTGACATGGCCCCCAGCAAGGGGTTCTTGAAAGTAGGCAGCAGTAGGACAAAGAACACATCTGGAGAGCCCAGGATAAAGGGGCTAGAGGACCCTGGGTGGGTCTATACCAAGTAGTAGAGTTTCCAGTGAATGGAATTGGGACAAGGGGTGGGCACTTGCAAGCAGCCTGCTTCAGGACTTTAGGTGAGACTGGAAAGATTTTAATGGAGGACAGGAAGGATAGTGAAAATTACCTACCTGAGTCTCAGCCTAGTATGGCTACTGGGAGTCTCTGGTAGAAAATGTTTCTGAGTATCAGTAGCTGGCACAAAGGAAGAGATGGCTAGAAGGGAAGGTTGAGAGGGTCCAAGGGAAAAACTAAGCTGGTCTTTCACTGATTCCTTTTTCTACAATTTAGTATGGCTACTAGAAAATGCAAAATGGCCCATATGGCTCTCATTAGTGGCTCACATTATATTTCTAATGAATAGTCCTCATCTTAACCCTTATTACAAGCAAACTCTGTAGGAAGCAGGAATAACTGTGCCCAGATGGTTGTAAGCTATTAGTTTAAAGAAGGGTCATTCTGGGAAAGTAACTGAAGTCTCTATTTCCTCATCTACAAAATAGTAATGGCATTTAATATGAGGTTATTTAATAAGCACTCAGTAAGTGGAAACTTTTCTAGAAATGCAATGACATGGTAGTGTTAATGGCGAATTTGATCTACAACTTCTAGTTAAGACATACAGAGATCTTAACCTCAGCACAATGTGAATACTCAGTATGTATTAGAGAATATAATTGTTCCCAGTCACCAGAAACTAGCAATGAGATGAATACACTGCCATGTCACCCATGTCCCCAGCTTTGCTCTTTGCAGTAAACATAGAGTAAGTCCTATCCCTCCTCTAAGAACTGGTATTTCAGATCTTTTACTGTAGCCCCTCAAATTCTACATAAACATTTTCCCAGCATTAAGCACTTTGTTACTCTGACTTTTCATCAAATCTTTTTTCACCTAGTTAGCCCTTAACAAACACAGTACATCCTATGCTGGCTGGTTTCAGTTAACTTGACAAAAGCTAGAGGTATTTGGGAAGAAGGAACCTCAGTTGAGGAATTGCCTCCGTCAAAATGGCCTATAGGAATGTCTATGAGGCACTGATATGGTAGGGGCCAGCCTAGTGTAGACAGTACCACCACTGGGCAGGTAGTCCTGGGCCATACAAGAAAACTGGCTGAGTACAAACAGGAAAAGGAAGCCAGTCAACAGCATTACTCTGTGGTTTCTGCTTTCATTTCTGCCTTGAGTTCCTGTCTTGGTTTCCCTCCAGGGTGGACTATAACCTGTAAATAAACCCTTTTCTCCCCAAAGTTGCCTTTGGTTGGTGTTTTTATCACAGCAAGAAGGAAGTAAACTAGGACACAGCCTGAGCCTTTTCCCCACTTTCCATGTTCATCTCATCACTGATGCAATTGCAAGGAGAGGACTGGGAATTGTTTTCTGTGCTGCTGTTAGGTAATATCCATTCTCATGGAGTTGGTCTTTGGGCCTAATGCCCCTGTTCTGGCATCCTTAAATCATTTTGGATTCAATCCAAGCATCCTGTGTCTCCCTGTGTCCACAAATTAGGTAATATCAGTATTCTGTAAGATACCTACTAAGGTATCTTCTCACCTGTGCCATGGTGAGAAACAATATTCATGAGTTTCTGCTTCATGTAGTTGTTCATAACCACCTTACTCATGCAATCTCCATTTCATTCCTAAATACATCATAGATATGTTGTCAAGTGCTTTATAGTGATACACTAGTGGCCAGTAGAGTGGATGGGTATAAATCACAGCTTTGACATTTACTCACTGTATTTCTCTATGAAAACCACTTAGCTCATGAGATGAAAATCAGTTTTAACTGCAACAACTGAGAAAAAGACTAAAGGAATTAGTCCATATAAAATTCCTAGCACACAAACACACTTTCTACATGTCCTTTGCTATCAGTACAGCCTACAACAGCTAATGGCTAATGGATGTGACATGGACAGATTTCAACAAAGAAGAGACATCCTCCTTTTTCCACATAGTAACGTCTGCCCACAGAAGAAGGAAAACAGCAGTATCCCTGGACTCTTACAGCCTGTGGTTGATCATCAGCTCTAGCTTTAATAGGCATGACGCCTACTCTGTGGGAGGGAACAGACTCTAAGTGCAGTCCTCCAATTATGTTCTCAAGAAGTCTGCCTGGGGAGGGTCTAGGTCCTGTGCAAGTGGGCCAGCGTCAATGACGTCTCAAGTGGTTAGGGGAGTGGGCTCAGGAGTTCCTCTGTGGGATTCCTCTCAGTCTCAAGATAAATAAGAGAAAAGAGAAGAGGGTAGAGGCAGGTGATTAAAAGGAAACCAAGTGAGCTTGTGATCTTATAAGAGAAGTGCATTGTGGGTAGATAGAGAGCTCTTTAGACAGGCTTCCCAGACTTCAATAGCTCTACACAGTGTTACTCAAATCTTTACCCTTCTTTGTGTGTTCAGAACCCAAAGATAGGAGGGGTTAGTGGGAGCTTATCAAAATGTCACCACGAAACTCCTAAGTGCAAAAGTGGCCTCTTGTATTTTTAATCAATGATGACTCATGTTTATCAACTCTATTCTTGCCAAGTACTCACAATATTAATTTATAACCCATTAAGTAAAAACATTTACTGAACTCTAAATGGGCCATGTACATTTAATGATACATTTAGTGATTTGCTTCAGAATTCTGCCCTAAATCAGCAATGAGGTCTTTGATCTATATCTTGGAGTAATGATGCCCTTTTCCTGTGTGGGAATCAGGCCCCCGATGGTCTGCCTCTAGTCATCAACAGCTTTGGGGCAGAAAGTATGGTTACAGTTCCAGGAAGTCACCACCCAGGGATAATGAGTTCTGGTTAGCAGGCAGATACCTGGAATTCAAAGCCACTAGGCTCAGCCCTGGGGCAAGCACAGAGACACAGAGGTCTACAGGAAGCATTCCTTCACTGGTCATTAGTTAATTCAGTGTGCACAGAATCTCATAAAATGAGCTGAAATGTAAGAGAGACTTAGCGGGTTACAAGAGAAATACTGTGTGCACCTTCCTGACACTTCCTTTCCACCCATGAGGGCTGCCTTAGTCAACTTGACACACAATAGAGTAATTTGGGAAGAGGGGAGCTCAACTGAGAAAATGCCCTTGTCAGATTGGCCTGGGGTGCATTTTATCAATTAATGCTTGATGTGGGAGGGCTCAGCTTACTGTGAGTGGTACCACCCTTCGGGTAGAGGTCCTAGGTGCTGTTAGAAACCAGGCTGAGCAACCCATGAGGAGCAAGCCAGTAAGAAGCCCTTTTCCATGGTCTCTGCTTCAGTTCCTGCCTGCAGATTTCTGCCCTGTTTGACTTTCCTCTGTAACAGACTATGATGTGGAACCGTAAGCTATAACAAACCCTTTCCTTCCCAAATTACTTTTGGTCATGGTCTTTACCACAGCAAGAGAAAAGTAACTAAGACTACCTAACAAGACAGATTGTTGACAAATGCAATAACAGCTAAGGAGTGTAATATCTGGGAAGGACAGGCTCACAGTGGCATATTAAGAAAGGGATGCTGATCTTATCTGCAAGTCAAGTCAAGAGGAGACTCCCCTTCTCCAGGTCCCCATGACTGACATCTACGTGTGAGTGAATTTGGGAGTGATAAGCAGAGGATGAAAGTGGATGGGCCACAGAGGAGGGTTTTAGGTCCAAAAGTCCCTTTGTATGAAGGTCTGTAGAAATTACAGTGTAAGAGAACCCTTGATGTAGCTAAAGTGTGGAGAATCAAAATTATATTAATGAGAGCAGGGGGCAAAAGTCAAATGTTGAAAGCATTGAGGACCATTCACAGAATTTGGGCCCATTAGGGTAATGGAAAGGCACTGGGAAGTTTTTCAGGCTTGCTTTGCTTTTCCCCTTGGATGCTGTCAGAGAGACATCATCACAGTCATCTTTGTTCTGGGCTACCCTGCTAAACAGTTCATGGAGTGAAAGGGAGAGAGAACGTGCATTTTGAGCAATGGTCTCTTATTCTATTTAAGATGCCATAACAGGCTCTCATTGACCGGGCGGTGTAAACAAGAGATGCTTAGTTTCACACACTTTTAGGGCTAATTCTTTTTTTTTTTTTTTTTTTTTTTTTTTTTTTCTGAGATAGGGTTTTTCTGTGTAGCCCAGGCTGGCATCAACATCAGAGGTTCCTTTGCCTCTGCCTCCTAAGTGCTGGAATTAAAGATATGCACCACCATCACTTGGCATTCTAGGGCTAATTCTTATAGGCATGTATTCTTTGACAACTTATTTTCTTTTTCCTCTGAATCTATAATGGGATAATGATACTTCTTTTAAGCAGAGCCCAATACACATCAACTTCTCATAAATAGAGCTAAAATGAATGTTAATTGCTATGCATTTATAATGTTATTAGCGTGTTACATGATAGGTTAAAATACCATTATTCCTTCTTTTAGATTCTGTAAGATATATATGTACCTGTTGTTTTGATTTTAAAATGTAAAATAACAAATGGAAAGTAAAATTTGTTCATGTTTATCACAGGTTCTGGTTTCTAGCAATGAAGATTCCTAATCATCTACCTTGAATTCATTTAGTAATTAATGTCATAATTCTAAATGACTTACACTTTTTTAAAATTTAACATACCTATTATCTTCCTTCTAAATTTCTTTAACTTTTTTTGCTTTTTGCCCCTCTTTCCCAATTTTTTTGATTTTTTTTTATTATAACCTTGTATTTTCAATTTCCTGTGGCATGGATCTATTGATATTACTATCTCTGAGACATCAAATTTTTGTTTGTTATGTTCCTATTTTTCTTTCTGCTATCTGAGAGAATTCCATTGTTCTCCTTTGTAGTTGTATATTTCTATGATTATTCTTTTGTTTTGATGATAATTTAAAATTTTCTTTTTTAATATTTTATTTATTTATTTATTTAGTGTGTGCATGTGTGTGTGTGTGTGTGTGTGTGTGTGTGTGTGTGTGTGTATGAGTGTGCACATGAGTGCAGGTACCCACAAAAGCTAGCAAAAGTTGTTAGATCCCCTGGAACTAGAGTTTACAGGCAGTTGTAAGCTGCCTGATATGGGTACTGGGAACTGAACCCTGGTCCTCTACCAGACCCGTATGAGCCATCTCTCTAGCTCCTTATTTCAATCATTTCATAACCACCTTTGTGTTCTGTGTGCACCATCTAGAGTGTCCCTTCTTGGACCCACCCCACAGAACTACCTCAGGCTGCTGCCAGAGTATTAACTGATGAAAGTTCATGCCTAAGCACACAGCTCCAGTGCTTTTAGAGGCCAGCTGGGACTTCTGTAGTGACTGTGTCACAGCTCAACTTCTACTCATCACTGCATCCTTCCTTCCTTCTCAAGTGTGGCTCCAAGGACACTCCATAGTGAACATCTTGTGTGCCAGCTTCAGTATCAGAGTCTCTTTGCTCCGCTAAGACATTAGCTGCTCTTATTTTATCAGTGTAGCATTTCCTCTTGTGAAAGATGTTAATGGTATTAATTTTCAAGTTCTTCTGTTAACTCGATTTCCTTATGTTATTTCCACCTTAAGCTTGATGACATCTTGGTTGTGCATCTAATTTTGCAGAAGTGATTCTCTGGCCTCTGCCAATGCATTTTCTATTCTCTATAGCTTATTACTGCCTGGCGGCTCTCTCTCTCTCTTTTTCTCCCTTTCTTCCTCTTGTAAATATGGAATCTTCTTTCCGTATCGTTGCATTCATCTGGGTATCTGGAACTAGAGGAAGGAAGATGTGAGTTATTAGGACACAATTACAAGTTTTATTCCACATTGCTTCTTGTATGTTTTGGATATTGATTACATTTGCTTTCTGTCTTGACATCATGCATAAAGTTTCTTTGTAGTTGACGTGTTAGCTTGAGGGAAATTTTCCCATATTTTCTTCCCAACTTCTACATTGTCCTGCTGGTGCTTCTGTACTAGCCTCTTGTCTCTAGGGCTGGGGGGTAGGCTCAGACCAGTGAAGTGCTTGCTGCTCAGGCATGAAGGCTTGAGTTGGATCCCCAGCATTGGCACCAAGTGCCTGTGATCTCAGCACTGGGCAAGCAGAGACAGGGGAGTACCTGGAACTTGCTAGCCATCTAGTCTAGTCAAATTGGTGAGCTACAGATTCAGAGAGAGACCATCTCAAAAATATGAAGGATGATGACTGGGAAAGACACCCAACATTGACCTCTGCTGTGCACGCACATACAAATACATGTACACACATATGAACTTATACATACAGACAGTCTCTCATACACATGTATGTATGTTATGTATGTACACACACATAGAACATTACATGAGTCTTTCTTTACTTACAGTTTATGCTCTCTCTTCCGGAAAATGTCCTTGAATTTCTCTTGCTCCTTGTTTTAAGTTCTTTTAGTATCAGAATCCATGTGTCTTAGTTTTTCTGATTATTTCCCTTTTTTCACAGCAGCTCCTTAATTTTTTTAGAGATATCATATACTCTTAAATTTCTTTGGCAATTTTAATTAAAAGCCATTGGTATTTTTCATTGTTGCTTTTATTTTTAAGTTTTGTTTTGCTTCCTGAATAATCAGTGAGCTAGTTGTAGAACCATTTTCTTTGGCTTATTAGCCTTGATTCTTATCTCTGTCACTGATGGCTTCTTTATAGTCTAGTGCTCCAAGATCATTAGTTTATATGCCTTGTATTTTTAGCTGTGAACATATACAGTGCCTGCGTGGGCGTTTTCAACTGTTATGAAATTCCATTTTCCCAGGAAACTTCTCTCAAAGCATAAGAACTACCTGGCAGTGCTGTAGGTGGGGTTGAACAATTCTCTTTTTGAAAACTAAACCATGTCATCGCTAGCCACCTTTTCTAAACAGACAGAATTCTATAGTGTATCTGTACTTGTTCCTAACACTATCTTCCAAGACAATTGCTTCGTGGTCCATTCTTGTCCCTAGTTGCATGTTCTATGATGGAAGTCACAAGGGATAGTTACCCTATGGTTAATTACATTCTATAAGTAGCATCCAGGGAACGCTGATCTTCAGCTTCACTTTTGTTTTTATTGAGCAAGTGGTCTAGGGGCTGTGTGGAACCTCTTTAGTTATCAGTTTCTAACTTGTTTCTTAACTTTATGCCTTCAATATTAGAAATGAAATCCCAACTCCTATGGCAAATAACTTGTATAGGGTCAAGGCATATCTTCTAATAAAACATTGCAGGCACTAGATTTTCCTGACTGTTCTTTTCACTGTTGTGTATATTGAGCTGTCTTTGTATTTCAGTAGAAGCTGGGTCTGGTGAGCTTCAGGTGAAACTTTTTTTTTTTTTTTTGCAAAGACAAGTCATGGTGATGAACTAACTGCATCAGTGCCAGACACAGCACTTCACTGTCCTAGTTCCCATTACCTGAGATGCCAACTTCACATCTTTCAAATTACGACCACAAAGTCTCTTGAGTAAAAATGTATGTATTTCCTTTACAATCCTAAAAATAAGTAGGAAGCCATTTTATTCTGTGCAAAGATCAAATTCTAGAGCATCACTCATGCAGTGGTTTTAGTCTTTACTGATTATTCTCCATAATTACGATTTTCTTCCAGATTGCTTTCTAGTTTTTTTAAAGAATTTATTTTATTTTTACTGTATGTGTATGAGTATTTGCCTGCATGTATGTCTGTGCACCATATGTGTGCCCAGTTCCTGCAGAGGACAGAGGGTGTGTTGGATCCCTGGAACTGAAGTTACAGGTGGTTGTGAAACACTCTGTGGGTACTGGGTATAGAACCCAGGTCCTTAGGAAGAGCTTGTCACGTGAGCCATCTCTCCAGCCCTGTTTTCTGTTATTTCACTTACTTCTCCAATTCTGACTTCCAGTAACCATATTTCATGTCACTACCAGTTCCAGGCTCCTGAAATTGGTACTTTTCCCCCATTTTCAACTGTTCTTGTATCTCGACTTTTGTTGTGCTGTTACAGAGTCTGCTCATGCCTCTAATAAAGTGAAAGCCTTTCATAGTTTCAGTCTCTCACCCTGTACTGCTCAGGTAACTACTCCTCTTTCAGAGATCGAGGAGACTTGGGCATACTGTACCAAAATGGCTTATTTGTACCTGAGAATGCCATTAACTGTCACCACTATAGATTTTTCTAGTGATGCTTCCAGCAGGTTTTCAGTAGAAAATGTCACTGTGTTATGTCACGACACGAAAATGCACCAACAGAAGGAATGCGATTATTTCCCCTTGGCTTTTTGCTAGTACAACGTACTAGTAGGGTGTAATGAAATATTTGATACTGGAAGATTATATCAAAAACATTTGAAACTTATAGTGGTGGCTCTGATGATCAGTTCCCTGTGTCCCTGTCATGATATATGGAGGATATCACTGCAGTGGCAGTTTATGGGAAAGTAACAGGTCACGTGGTGTGCTGGTTAGGGTTTTGTTTGTTTGTTTGTTTGTTTGTCAACTTGACTCAAGCTGGGATCACCTTGGAAGAAGGAACCTCAACTGTGAAAATGCCTCCATAAGATTGGTCTTCAGACAAGTCTATGGGTGCATTTTCTTGATTAATGATTGATGTGGGAAGGTCTAGCCACTTGGGGCAGTGTCACACTTGGGCAACTAAACTGGTCTTGGAAGGTGTAAGAAAGCAGGCTGAGCAAGCCAGTAAGCAGCATTTCTCATGGCCTCTGCTTCAGTTCCTGCCTCCAGGTTCTTGCCTTGAGCACCAGTCCTGGCCTCCCTTTATGGTAGAAAGTGAATCAACATGAGCAAGTCCATAAGCTCTTCCCTCCTCAAGTTGCTTTTGGTCATGGTGTTTTATCATAGCAACAGAAAGCCAACTAGGACATGCGACAAGGCAGGAAGCCAGAGTAAGGAGCTGGCTGGCTCTTTTGTAGCCATTCTTTCTCAAGAACTAATCAGGGTGTCCGAGTTCTACCTTAACCTCTGCTGAGGGTGATCCCCCAAATGACAGTTTCTTTGAGCTGGACTGCATCTCACACAGGGTTTACCCCCTCTCTCTGCTGTTGTGCTGGGGAGCAAGCTTCTGTCACATAATCCCATGGGGATATACTTAAAGCACATAGAAACCAGAGCATTGAGGTTATTTCATGTCATCCCAATGGAAGGAAGCAGGATTTCCCCATCAATATTTATTTCTACTTTCCCAGTTTTCTTTCCTTGTACATTCACTGAATCAGATTTTCTATTGGACCTCAGGTCAACACGCACAGCTGTGTAAAGATCACAAACCTAATAGAGGGGCTTGCACACTAACTTACTGTCACCTGGGTTCCTAGTGCTGCGTTGCCCCAGTTGGCTGTCTGAAATGTACAGCGTTGATTGCTTTCCTCCAAGCGCCCTTTTATCCCCTTTGGGATTCATTGTACTTCATGCTTTGGTTCCTTGAGCCTTTATTACTTCTACTTTAGTTCTTTTTTTAAATCTTTTATAAACAAATTTATTTTCTGCTGGTTTCTTATTTTCTGTTAAAGAGCCTTCTATTCTAAGTCACACACTCTTTCCCCATTTAGGGTTTGAAATACTCTACTGTATCACTCAGAGATAAAATCTTCTATCCCTTGGTGCTCAGTCACGGACATCCACCCTGTCCACCCACTCAGCCCTAGGTAGTCACTGACTTGCTTCTTGACACCGTAGACAGACGTGGCCTGCTCTAGAGACTCTACTTCCTGGCCCATGGAATCCTAGAGCAAATAATTCTCTTTCAGGTTTCACTTTCCCTCCCCTCTGGAGTTTTGAGATTCCTTTGTTGTTTGGTACTGCTGAGTAGAACTACGTTATATGGATGCATCTTAATTTATTCATGGAGTTATATAGTTGTCTGTGATTGGACATTTGGGTAGCTTCCAGTTTTTAGGTATTGCCAATTAAAGTGCTAAAAGCATTGATGTAGCTTGTGTGAACAGACATTTTTGTCCTTCTTGAGAAAATGCCCTATCATTTGAGTGCGATGATGATTGTTGGCTGACAAAATGCTTCAAAAATGGAAAACTTTAAATGAGTACATGCTGTCTGTCTGTGGATTTCCAATTAAATTAATATGGTGCATCACATCATGGGATACTATACAGCAATAAAAGTAGTAAACTGTGTATATGACATCTTCAGTGGACTTCTAGGGAATTATGTTGAATGGAAAACATCCTACTTTAAAAATTCACATATTATATGTACTACATGACTTTATTAAATGACACTACCGAAATAAAAAATTGTAGAAACAGAGAATGGACTGGCGATTTCTAAGGGTCAATGACAGTGATAAAAGGGAGAGCATGTCAGTATGGTGACCACAGGAAGAAGCTATGGTGGTGATATTTCAATATTATGACACTACAGTCCCGGCTCTGCTATCTAGTCTTGTCATGGGAGGAAACTAAGTAACTGTTACTCGGATTTTTCACTATCATTTTTCTCTGCCATGCTTTCACATGAATATATTAAAAAAGTCTTGGATTTTGTCTCAGGTGTGGTGGTGCACAAATGAAGTCACAGATCCTCAAGAGGTTAAAATTGATTATCACTTGAGCCCAGGAGTTTGGGACAAGCTTGGGTGATATGACAAGAAAGTGTCTCAGAAACATTGATAGCTCACTTAAATTTTATTATAAGTTCTCCCTCCTTCCCAGCTGTGGAATGCTCCCTCACTGCAGAGTCCACTCTTGGTTGCCCTGTGATGCTGGTCTCTCGGCAGGCACACAGCACTGAAATCAGATACCTGGACTATTTTGCTCCTCCACCCTTCCTCTCACTCACATATTCTCCAGGAATCACAGCCATGTCTTGTAACTTCTCCTCTTGAATCGCCCCCCAAAGTTCAGGGAGTCAGTCGGCATAGCTGAGCTCATCCGTCAGATAGGCTTCTCCAAAGACATGGACACCAAAAGAATTTAGCTCATCTATAATTCCATAAACATAGATTTACTGATTTTTTTCTTTTTGAATTCAGAGCACAGATTACTAAATTCTCAACAGCAAGATATCAATTTTATTTGAATATCAATGTCTCAATTTTTGTAGTTCTTTGTCAACATCTGTGCTGTTTTCCCCAAACATGACCTTGTTTCTCCTGTACTTCCAAAGGAAAATAAGAGAAAGGTAAAAAAAAAAAAAAAAAAAGAAGGAAAGTGAAAAGAAACTTTAAAAACAGAGTAGTAGTTTTATAGCTAATTTTCTATCCTAAGGCATATGACTAAGTGGTCCTTAAACGCTGTATAAAGAGTGAAGAAAATGTTTTGCTACACATTTGAATAAAATTTTGGAAAATAACATTATGCCATCTGCTAATAAAATAGCTTTTATGAACAAGACAGTAGATTGCTGCTCACAAGCAGGTGCATTTGTTCCCCGAGGACTCTAGTATTTAGGGCACGAACAAGGAAAGTAAAAGGTTAGTAAAATTCCCAACTTCTTAGCCTGAAGGCAGAAATTCTAAATAACACTTTCTATCCATGAACAAAATGTTTTAGGTGAACCAAAAAAAAATGTTTCAGAAAAATACACCATGAATTTGAATACAAAACTGAGATGAGTTAGAGGAATAAAGTGACTATGAGACTTTAAGTGTTCATAATTGAAGTGGGATCCTCCTTAATTTGCATATGAACTTATGAAAAGAGAAAAGTTTTATAATGTTTGTGGAGGGTAATTCTCTGCTTTATTCCAGAGGGACTAATTATAAATAAAATGTTTTAGCATTTAGGCAGGTGGTTATGAATATGTTACTTTTTAATTAATATAAAAAATATTCTGCATTAGATACTGACATTCCTTCCCACACCTGGAGAGACAAAAATTAAGTAGAGAAAAGGCTCTTTCTGCATTTAATTTCACAGTAACCAAAGAAAGATGTTTTAATGGCCCTATCTTACAGAGGAGACAGTCAAAAGTGATGTGGTTTGCCAGATTCACACACCAATTAACTATCTGATCAGGGTTGGAAGCAGATCTCTTCATTTGGATCTGGTGGTCATTCTGCTGTGATAGAAACCCAGGTGACCAATCCCTGCACCCAAGGCTCAGGGAACTTCACAGAATATTGGTGAAAAGACAAAAAGAGCCAGATGACTAAGAAATCTGCTGAAATTCTGTTTCCTAGAAATGATATGGAAGCTTCACTCATGATATTCCAACAGTGTGGCTGCCTAAATAAGACCCGAACAATGACAATACCAATAGATGCTAATAAGGAAGAAAGAAAACTCATGGGGCCCCACCCCTAGACAAAGAACTAAAGCAACTAAAGAGAAGTAGTCTTTCTTCATGGAGGAGCCCCCTAACTGATTATCCAATATAAAGTAAGCAATGCTGAACATGCATTAATTTAATGTTAGTTAGATACATGTTTGCTGAGTGCCATTCTGGAGCACAGATTGTGCTTGGATTAAACCCGGCCTCTGTTACTTTACTGAGTTCTCCATAGTAAGGAAAGTGAAGAAGTGGGTACTTTTAACTGGTGAACCTAACTTTAAATAAAATTTGCTTTAGGAAACATAAGTGTGATGACAAGATCGTGTACAGAAGAAGACACTGGCATTTGTATACAGGGTGACCCCAAAGGCCTAGGAATTGAGGGCCTGCTCTGCAGCCTGTGACACTATTGAAAGGTGATGCAATCTTCAGGAAATAGGTGCCAAGTAGAAGGAAGTTAGACAATTGGGGGCTTGCTTTTCTTTCAAACAGATATGGGGACCCTACCCACTTCTTGGCTGTCTCTGCTCTCTCTGGTCGCTGCAAGAAGAGCATAAACTGAAACCATGACCCAAAATCAACCCTTCCAAGTTATCTTGTCATGCAGTAGAAGACTGGTAAACACAGATGGCATGTAAAGATTAATATAAAGGTGGGGACACTCTAAATATACTGCTTCTTATCTGCCTTTATTTAGATTTATTATGAAAGCATTCCAAGGTGAACAAATACAAATGTGTATCATCATACTTAATTGGTTCACAGTGTTTCATCTAATGATATCTACTTAATTGTGTATCGTCAAATATGTTGTTTTGGGTGTTTAGTTTATGCATTTTCACTATTATCAATAGTAACCCACTAGACATCGCTCTACAGACTTCTTCAAAAACTTGGCCTTACCTCATACTTGCTTACCATATAGGAGGCTCTGAGTTCAAATCTTAGTGTCCAAAATTATGACAATTACAAATAAACTCCTAGGAATGAGATTGTTGGACCAAAACATGACGCTGCATATGTTTCTCCATGTTTCTAAGCTGTCTCCTGGAAGCATATTAAAGCCGTGGAATGTGAAGGAACTTCTGAGTCCTAGCCCAATCTGCTTCCAATCTCTACCACTCATTTGTCAGTAGATAGTCTCAGAAAGCTACTTTATTTATGTATACAATTTAAACTTGTTATCTGCAAATGATCCCATCCAATCTTAGGCCACCCTGTGCCCTATAGTTTTAGACCTCCAACTTTTCTAGAATATTTCCAGGATTTGGTCAAATAGAATACCACAGTAAAAAAAAGGACCTGTTTCCTTTAATATCAGCTATATAAACTGTGCCTGTTTTGATGACATCACTTATCTCATAGTTCATCATTATACAATAACAAAAGTCAAAAATACAAACTATTCATAGCCTTCAGGACTCTAGGTTTCCAGTCCAGTTTCTAGTTACAGAGTGTACACCACTCAAGTCCTCCCCTACTCCAAAGCCACCAGATGTTTCTGTGTAACTCTGCCTTGCTTCTGTTCAACTTTCTAATTAAAACCATAGAAATTAAAAAGCAGGCCAGCAGCAAGGAAGATATTTGGAAATATTTCCTATGGATATGAGTGGGTTGCAGGTGTTGACATATAATAAACCCACATCATTAAAACACCAAACCTCTAAAATCTTAAATGAGCCAAGGGTGATAACAGATAATTAAAAAGAAAGAAAGAAATGTGGGTGGCTTACTGAATACAAAAAAAATTCAATAAGGACTCCAGATAACAATTAAGTGCTGTTTCATGCATCACATTAATAAATGTATTGGCTTAAAATTGACAACTACACCAGTCCAGTGTTCACTGAGAGGGATAAACTTACGTTGTAAACATAGAAGTTGATGTTGTCTTTCTGGAAAGTGATTTGACAGGCTCATTCTTTTCGTGTAGCTGTTTCCTCACTCCTGGCAATAGCAAGAAATCAAAGACAAGTAATAGATGGTCTACACAGAAGTGTTTACCTCAGCTTACTTTACCAGCAATCAAAAGTTGCATGGGGTGAGTGTGTGTGTGTGTGTGTGTGTGTATGTGTGTGTGTGTATGTGTGTGTGTATGTGTGTGTGTGTATGTGTGTGTGTGTGTATGTGTGTGTGTGTGTGTGTATGTGTGTGTGTGTATGTATGTGTGTGTGTGTGTATGTGTGTGTGTGTGTGTGTGTGTGTGTGTGTCCGGAAATGGCTCTGGAGATAAGAGCTCTTGCTGCTATTGCAGAAGAACCAGATTCAGTTCCCAACACTCATGTGGCAGCTCACAAGTGTCTGTAACTCCAGTTCCAAGTGATTGGGCACCATATTTTGGCCTCTGTGAATATCAGGAGTGTACATGGTATGTATGTATACATGCAAACAAATACTCATACACATAAAAATCAGACATATTTTTAGAAACTTGCATGGATTCCAAATAGCCAAGATTAGATGAATGTTTAAACACTTATTTAAATGACTAACATACATGAAGGGCTTTTAATACGGTTAGGAAGTTTACAATGTGGTAGGAAATACAATAATTATTAAGGGAACAAAAGGAAGTTTGCTGTACACTACACATCACCCAGAGATGCATACCTGGGAACATCAAGGCACTTCAAGTAAACTGTGTGTATTTGTTTTACTTCTTTTCTTTGTAGTTGAATTAATAAGCACATATATTCTTTTTTTAACTATTACTAAATTTTTAAATTTTATTTTACATACCAACCACTGTTTCCCCTCCCTCCTCTCCTCCTGTTCTTTCCCCCCACCTCCTTTCTACCTCGACCCCCCGCCATCTACTCCTCAGAAAAGGTAAGGCCTCCCATGGGCATATCAAGTTGATCAGGACAAAGCTCCCACCTCCTGCATCAAGGCTGAGCAAAACATCCCATCATAAGGAGTAGGCTCCAAAAAGCCAGCTCCTGTGTCAGGGACAGATCCTGGTCCCACTGCTAGGGACCCCACAAACAGACCAAGCTACACAATTGTCACCCACATGCAGAGGGCCTAGGTTGGTCCCATGTGGGCTCCCCAGCTGTCAGTCTAGAGTTCGTGAGCTCCCAAGAGCTCAGATCAGCTGTCTTGCATATATATTCTTTCAATATTGCAAAACAAAAATGAATTTGTGTTATACCTTTGCCAGCGATCTTCCACAGTATGTCACATCTCTTTCCTGTTCTCTCTGCTCCCTATGTTTTGATGTCGGTCCTGGTTAGTGTCTTGTCAGTGTGACACAAACACACACATATCTGGGAGGAGGGATTTTAATTGAGAAAATGCCTCCATAAGATTGGCCTGTAGGCGAGTCTGAGAGGTATTATCTTGACTATTGATCTATGTGGGAGGGCCCAGCCTATTGTGGATAGTGCCATTCCTGGACTGGTGTCCCAGAAGTATATAAGAAAGTAGGCTGAACAAGCCATGGGACACAAGCCAGTAAGCCGTCCTCTTCTAAAGCCTCTGCATCAGTTCCTGCCTCCAGGTTCCTGCCCAACTTCTCTGGATGATGAAGTTCAAGCTGCAAGATGAAATTAAACCCTTTCCTCCCCAAGTTACTTTTGGGCTATAGTGTTCTGTCTCAGCAGCAGAAACCCTTACTAAGCCAGTGCTTATCATTCCAGTGGTACATGGCTACTAAACCGATAAAAAACTATTTTCCTGTGGCGACCACAGATTTCTTTCGAGCTTTGGCTCCTCTCTTGCAATGCTGGGTTTTATAAGAATCAAAATTATTTGCAAATGACTAAATGCATGGATAATCACATGCTTGCAAATCTTAAGTACTTCATAGAGTTGTTTTACTTTGTTCTTTGAATAGACAATTGTCTTAGTTACTGTTTTGTAAGGCAACTCTTACAAAAGAGAGTATTTAATTGGGGGCTTGGTTACAATTTCAGAGGGTTAGTCTACTATCATCAGAGCAAGAAGTATGGCAGCTTACAGACAGGCATGGGGCTGGAGAAGTAGCTGAGAGCTTTACATCCTGAACCACATGAAGAAGGCAGAGAGAGAGGGGCGCGGGGCTGGAGTGAGTTTTGAACTCTTAAAGCCTGCTCCCAGTGACACACCTACTGAAAAAAGGCCACATCTTCTAATCCTCCCCAAACAGTTCCTCTAACTAGGGACCAAGCATTCAAATATATGAGTCTATTCTCATTTAAATCAGTACAACCAGTTATTGGTCCAGGGCTGAATGAGTCTTGTGTGGCATCCATCCTATGCAGGACTCTCTATTGATCTTTGTGTCTCTTTTGCTAAGGTATATTCATACTTAGTGGATCTCTCAGTTAAAGAATGAGTCTCAGTTTTTCCACTTGGGACTTGTCTTCACTAATGTAAAGCAGTGCTTTGGTTAGTCAAATGTTTGGGGAGCTTTTTTCGTTCTTTAATGTGCCAAAGTCTATTCCTGTAAAGCACATTTTCATGAATCCAATAGACTAGAACAGTCTACTTTCACTCAGACACTTCCGTTATGAGTTTCTTGGGCATGTTGTCAGGGGCCTTATTTAGAACATTTAGTCTTAAATATTCTGGATTCAGTGGTGGTTGGTTGCATTTCCTCCATCCTCTTCCCACTTATATTTTTTAAAAAAATCACACCTACAGCCTCCATTCATTTATTCTCAGATACCAGCAAAATTACCTAAATTACGTATGAAGATTATTCACCAAAGATACTCATCCTCTTATGAAATTATTAACAATTTGAGAACGACCATATTTAAGTGAAGATGGCTATGATTCTAGATTTTATTTTATGTCATGAGTCCTTCCTTTTTTTGTCCTTAGCTCTTAGTCTACAAAGGGTGGGAATGTGGATCTGTGATCAGAATCTGGGGCCCCATTCTGACATGCCGAGTGGTACTTGGGACTCTCATGGAACTTTCTTACCTCTCCAATGTTTGGGCTCGTCATCTATAAAGCGAGAAAATCAGAATATTTTCCTCCCAAAATAGCTTCAGATATTGAACAAAATAAAATATTTTAGCTGGAAATTTTTAATTGCTCATAGAATGTCAACTATTATTAGTTCAGCTGGGGAGGATAGCACAGAAAATAGCAAAACAGAAAAGTAATGATCGGATTTCTCCCACACTCATTCCATTTATTGTAAATGCTACTATTTGGTCTTTGGATCTTATATTGAGAGTGGGCTTGAGAAAGAAGCATTACAAAATGTTCAAAGCAGCTTGGTAAGGTGTGTGGCACATGCCTGTAACCTCTACACTGACTTTGAGGCCAGCCCAGACTATGGTGGCAAACTCAATCTTCCAATAACAACAGAAAAACAAAAAATAAATGAATGGAAACAAATCTTGTATGCATGATGGGAACTGATGGAAAGTGTCGTCTTGGCAGAACTTCCATCAAGGTCCAAGTCCCCACTAACCTTTCCTTCCTTAGCTGTCTCCTGCAAGCGAACTATTCAGCCAGACAGACACCTTTTCTCACCATATCACTGAAACTGCCTCCACAAGGCTGCTGCCCACAGCTCCCACCTCAGAAGCATCTGCAGAGCGCTGCTTTGCTAACTGTCCTGAGATCAGCCACACAGTGGGCTGTTGTTCCTCCTGGCATTGTGCTGCTTTTGTTTTCCTGCAAGCCACATTCCTCCACCTGACAGGCCCCTTCTTCCTGGGGTCATTTGTGGATCTTCCCTCCTCCATCTGACCTCCCACTGTTTGGAGTGTCGCAGAACTTGTCCTGGGTTTTATTGTGTTCCTTCAGAGTGATCTATCTGTTCCTAGCCACAGCATCCAATACCAGTTTCATATAAATAAATATCTCTCAAATTAAATCTCTGGGCCAGATATTTTCCACGAGCTATAAACTCATATATCCCCAAAGCTCATACATCTGCCTGTCATCTAGAGTTTTTTATGTTCCACTATACCATATCTAAATCCCAACTGTCTATAAACCTCATATTCCATTCCCCCCCCATCTTAGTAAATGGTGCTACTATTCAATTAAAAGGTCACATACTAGTCCACTCTCACATCAATCTCATAAAAGCAGAAATACGGTTCTATCCCAGCCATACCTATATTCTTGAATAGTAACCCATTTGTGATGGATTATATACCAGCTGCAGGGCTAGGGTTGTCTACACCTGCACTGCCTAACTGATTCAGCCCCAGCTAGTAGTTCTCCCGGTTGAAACCCTCATCCATTGGCCCAGGCACACTGGCCTTTTCTTTCCTCTGAACAGAGTAGCTCATGCCTTTCCCAGGACCTTTGTGTATGCTCTTCTGTAGGTCTGAAATACGCTTAGCCTGGCTTCCTCATAGCCGACTCCTCACACTTCAGACTTGCCTTAGTTTCTCTTCTAGGAGGATTGCCTTGAGCACCTATGTGAAGTAGTTCTTTGCATACTGTGCGTACACAATTCCATTTATGTAGGTCAAAGCTCTGTCAAAATGACTTATCTTATGTAGTAGATGAGACTGGGAACTCTGTGAGGACAGTACTGCTTCTTCACTATACTGAAAGTATGGAAGAGGACCTGGCACACTTTATTGAGTGGGTGTATGCCACAGTGATATAAGCAAAAGGCTACATAATAAGAAAATATAGGCCTGCACACAGGTCTGTCCCACTTTATAAGCATTGTTACAACAATATTAAAATCTGGGACGGAAATCACAAATTCACAAGAGACTCCACTGAGGAGGTAACAGCCACATTCAGAGGAGTGTAATTCTGATGGGAAGCAGAACAGAGGTGAGAGAGGCTATGTGGGCCAGGTGAGCACTGTTTGCAAAAGCCTGGCCATATAAAGAGGTACGCCATCTTCAAATTATTAGCTTGAATATGCTTTCCAAAACAGAAAAATAAGGAGCCACAAAATGGCAGTCAAGACCTAAATAAAAAAGCGGAAGATGGAGAAAGTGTTTAAATTTAAGTAGAAAATGCATTTCATAATTATGGCTTGTTTAAGCTACTGGTACTAAAAGCATATATAATAACAAATACCACCTAAGTGTGAATAAACTTAAAAAAATATGGAGGGAGGAATAGTTTGAAATGGCTCGGTATACAGCTAAAGAATTCTGAGACAGAGTTCAGTGCTTTTTAACACGGTGACAGTGAACATCCTAATGGCATTAGCCATCTGGCAGAATGATCCCATTGCTTTCAGTTCACTTCAGTATGACAAACATATTCCTGTGTTCTGTGCAGAGAGTGGGATTAACAAAGAAGTCATCTTAGGCCTTCCTCCAGGAGACCATAATCTAATAAAAACACAGGTACATGACTAGTTGTCCGTCTAGGATTTAAAAACAAAAAAGCTGTTTAATCTCAGTAAAAATAATGTGTAGAAAGTTGTGTAAGGAAATGCACATTATTTTTTTAAAGCATTCCGACTGGAAATGTGCACTAACTCAACCCCCTTTTCACAGTGATGCCCAGTTGAGTCTATATGTAAGAAGGAAGGACCCTCTTCTGGGCAGTGGTGGCTCACACGTTTAACCCCAGCACTTGGGAGGCAGAGTCAGGCAGGTTTCTGAGAGAGTTCCAGGACAGCCAGGGTGACATGGAGAAACTCTGTCTTGAAATACCAAAAAAGAAGAAGAAGAAGAAGAAGAAGAAGAAGAGGAGGAGGAGGAGGAGGAGGAGGAGGAGGAGGAGGAGGTGAAGGAGGGGGAGGAGGAGGAGGAAGAGGAGGAGGAAGAGGAGGAGGAGGAGGAGGAGTAAGGACTGTGTGATGGTGAACGTCAGAGAGCAAGCAAATGTGAACCACTGGAAACTGGAAAAGTGGTTGTGCGTATCTCTTTTAGTTTATGTGAACATCTCTTTAAATTGTTGTCCATTTAAAAGTGATATATACTTATTTTAGGAAACACTTAAAACTAAAAAGAAAAAAAATACAAATATCCCGCATGCTACATAGAGATTTTTATTAGGCATTAAAAGACAAAAGTAGGGATAATTACATTTTCCGTAGTGCATGCTTTCTTTTCTTTTCTTTTTTTTTTTTTCTTTTTTTTCTTTCTTTTTTTTTTTTTTTTTTTTTTTGGTTTTTCGAGATAGGGTTTCTCTGTGCTGTTTTGGTGCCTGTTCTGGAGCTCACTCTGTAGACCAGGCTGGCCTGGAACTCACAGAGATCTGCCTGCCTCTGCTGGGATTAAAGGCGTGTGCCACCACTGCCCGGCTGCATGGCTTTTTTTTAAAGAGTTATTTTGAGATTTGTTTTTGCTGTTGTAAGGAAATCCCTAGCATTTGTTTGAACTAAGTGGTGCCTGATGTTAACAGCCCAACTCTGACACCAAAACTTTACGTTTTTGAACATTTTTTTTTTTTTTTTTTTGGTTTTTCGAGACAGGGTTTCTCTGTGTAGCTTTGCGCCTCTCCTGGAACTCACTTGGTAGCCCAGGCTGGCCTCGAACTCACAGAGATCCGCCTGGCTCTGCCTCCCGAGTGCTGGGATTAAAGGCGTGCGCCACCACCGCCCGGCCTACGTTTTTGAACATTTTTAATTTCAGTTTTCTCTTCATTCAGATGGAATATGTGTTTTAAAATAAAAGAAATGTCTTAGATGTTTTTAGAATTGGTGTAAATATGAGACTATTTTTATATTTATTTCACACTGTTAGACACCATCTCGCATGTGATAAAATTCTTGCTATGATTTTCTCCCTTGAAATTTTACCAACGTTTTGTCTTTGGCATTTAGTGTCACCGAGGAAATGATGGGGGTCAGCTGGATTTTTATCCTTTGGGCATGGCCCACATTTCTCTTTCCAGTCTTGTTTTTCCTGTCTCTGCAGTTTTTATAAATCAAGTATTTGTCAGGAAGTGATCTGATTCTTGTGGGAGTGTGGTGAAACTTATTGAGATATATTTCCAAGTAGCTTTTTCTACTTTTATTTTGTTATCTAAGAAATGATTGTGCATTTGTCTGACTCCTGCTTGTGTCCCACCATCCCAGCTCTTCGCCGGGTACCTCCAATACTTTCTCAGAGCGTTCTCAACTCTGCCTAACACGCAGACTACCTGCATCCTCCTTTTTCCTTTCTTTATTCTCTTCTCCATCTTGTCCCAGCCGCTGATTGGCGTTTCTGAACTGTCACTCTTATTTTTCCCCATGGCCGGATTTTTCAGGCCTGCGGTTCCGTCTGACCTCTGGTCTAACGCTTCCACATCTTACCCATTTGCCTTCTCCCCTCACATTCTCTCCTGCTGCTGCGCTCTTCCCAGCCTACTGAGCTTGCATCTCCTATCCATAACTCATCTTGGAGGCATATTCTGCTCCCCGCGCCACCGCTAGCCTGTTCCCCCTCCCCCATAG
This sequence comes from Peromyscus eremicus, assembly GCF_949786415.1. Classification (NCBI taxonomy): domain Eukaryota; kingdom Metazoa; phylum Chordata; class Mammalia; order Rodentia; family Cricetidae; genus Peromyscus; species Peromyscus eremicus. The sequence goes on from NC_081420.1 coordinate 41,969,070, forward strand.
AGAGGGGATCAGCCCAAGCTCCACCTCAGGGTTTCAGCCACCAGGAGAGGAAGGAGTCCAGAAGAAGGCAAGCTTGTTATGTCGTGGCACCTTGGCATCTGCTGCTGAGGCATGGCTGCACTTTCTGACCCAATCCCATTAGCTTGGTAGTTAAAGAAGGAGTTTTAATAAGCTCACGGGCAGGGTAGTGGAGTCTTGACTTTTGAGGAAGTCGTTTGCCTTCCCTCACATTTTCACTTGTATTCTTGCTTTTGTAAGTTATGGAAAGCCACTTTGGACCAGTAACCAGACAGCAATTTTGTCCTCCTTGGCACTGAATTTTTCATCACTGTGACAAAGAATTCACACAAACAGTTATAAAGGAGGAAAGGTATCTTTTAGCAAATGATGTTAGAGGTTTCAGTCCATAGTCTGCAGAGTCCCTGTTTGGGGACCATAGTGAAATCCAAGTATACTGGAAGGAGGGTGTAAGTTGGTCATCTCCTCATAGTCAAAAAGCAGCGGAAAGAGACTGAGCAAGACTAGAGACAGGATACAGCTCCCAAAGGTACATGATGCTCAGTGACCAATTTTTTTTCCAGCTTCCCCAAGTACTACTGCCAGCTGGGGAACAGCCTCCCAGCATATGAGCCCTTAGAGAGAACACCTTATATCAAAGCCATGGTGTGTTCCATGGAAATAACTTTTTGCACAATTGTTCCTTTAATGCTCTGGACTCTTCCTGAGGGATAACAGCATCCCTATGATGTAACACATTGAATCTCCACCATCAGATGAGATCTCCCTGCTATCAACAATGGTTCTAAGCTACCCTCTTCTTTAGAGCTCAGAGCAGATGGATCCTCTGCCTCCCTGGCCAGAATCAAAAGTGCTTCCAGGCTGTAGCAATAGTTCACTCATCTTCAGTTTGGGACTCCTTTTCTTGGTTTTGACTTTACAGTGGCCTGGATTTCCTATCCTGGCATTCCATACTCTGACAGAATTCACCAAGAGACACAATCAGTTTACTAATATGGTAAACTAAATCCTGCCCCCCCCCCCCCCCCCCCGCCACACACACACACACCTTCAGTAAGGGAACTAAAAATACTCTTGTCTACTGTGTTGTAGCTACCTTTAAGAGCTGAGGAATAGAAAAATAAAGCAATAATACTCTTCATTAAAGATTCTCTCATAATGGGGCTAGAGAGATGGCTCAGCCCTTAAGGGTACTGGCTGCTCTTCCAGAGGACCCAGGTTCAATTTCCAGCACCCACAGAGCATCTTACAACCGTCTGTGACTTCAGTTCCAGGGGATACAACATCCTCACAGAGACATAATATAGGCAAAACACCAATCAATGCTCATAAAATAAAAATAAATAAATTATATTTTAAAAATATTCCCTCATGAGGTATTTGGCTGGGAGCTGGAGGCTAAGGTACATGGGTCCTGGATCTTCCGTGAATTTGCTGTGTGACCTCTGTGCTTAATCTCTCTGTGCTTCAGTATCCCTCTTGTCAAACGGAAGTAAGACCTACCTCACAGAGTTGCTGTGGGATTTAGTAGAGCTAATGTCTGTAAAGTATTTAAGGTTCTTGAAGATTCAAGGAACTATATAAACATAAAATAACATCTATTAAAGTTGACCTATTTGTGAAAAAAAAGAGAATATAAATAAAATATAGGAATCATGGAAGTTGAGTGCAGGGAGAAAGGAGATTCCGGTCTCGGAGCTGCGTTCCATCACCTGTGCATCTAAGCCTTCAGTCTGTGCTCTCCTAAAGCAAGGAAGCCATTACTGCTAGAATCAGCACCAGGTGAGTGAGCATCCCCCACCTTGTCCGGCCAGAGCAGGCAGGAGGAGGCAGGTGTGTGGAGAGCAGCAGCCATTTCCAGGTATAGCTAGCCACCTGCAATGTAGAGAAGGCCTCTCTCGGGGTCAGCTCACCATCTGCCACACACTTCATTCTGCTTACCAAATTCACATCTCTAATCCTCTTCCCTAACATTAAACACCTTGCTTTTGCTCCCATTTTATTCTTTATTTTCTATTAATGTTTTTTTCCCAAGCATGTGAATTAATGCATGCATGATCTTGAAAAGTGACTATTTCTTCCTTTCTGTAATGTCAGAGGCATTATCAGCAGCCTGGCTTTGCCCTAACAGAGGAGCCAGCTAGTTACTATCTACTGTGTTGGAGGGAAAGACAATGGTCCTGAAGGCCTCAATAAGCCAGGGCCACTTTGTTTCTCTGCCTTCAAAAGGACCATTCCTTATCTCAACAAGTGCTTGTTTATATCTCCAACCTTTTGATGAATTACATGATACAAATTTGTATGACAATATTGACTGTACAATTATTAAACAATTCTGTGACTAAATACTCTTAAAAGCTGAAGTACATATATGATTTGGATTCATTTGTGGCTCAAGTGATTTTTAAAACTATATCTAATAACTTCCAAACATAAACATTGAGTATCCTTTATGTGCCAGGCACTACTTGAGGCACGAGGTATTATGTACCAGTAAACAAAATATAATTACATTTTTATGATTTGAACTTAAGATAATGTTTGCCATGACACAGAAACTGCCTTCTGAAAACCCGGCTCTCAGAATGAGCCATGGCTGGTTGCAGGTGCCATCTAACTAGTGGTCTGCCTTGGCTTTATCCAGCTCCCCATGAAACACTCATCATGACTCAGGGATGAGGATGCCTTGGTCAGACAGTCCATCTATTACCAGAACCCATACAGACTCATATAGAAGTAGTGTTTCCAGAACATAGTAATAAAAAGCAATCTAAATATTTAATCTTTTCTACCCTGTTCTCTGAATGGGTTAGTTATGCTGTTTTTGAGGCTATGGAACCAAACCCAGGACTTCTCCAATTCTCAGCCCATGTTCTGCCACGGAGCTACAACTCCAACCAGAGTTAATTTATTCAAGTGACTGGCTACCCAGAATGCGCAAAGCAAAAGGACACTTGTTATGAAGGGACTGGAGAGACCCAGGCCCTGTGCTCAGTGAGAGGAGCAGGATTCTTTCAATTGCAGGACTGGTTTGGGCTCAACAAATGCCAAACTCCTCTTGCCCGTTAGTGTGACTGTCCAACATGTTCTGGTATTAAATGGGCTGTCTGTATGTGGTGGCCATCCGTCTGAGGTGCCCTTGTTCCCCAAGTCCTGCGTGGCGTTTCATCAGGCAGCTGGGTGAGGCCAAGGCACAGTCTGTTAGGTACCACATGGAACGAGCAAGGGTTCATTCTGAGAGCTGTATTTTCAGAAGCCTCTTTCTTCTGCAAACAAGCTAAAGGCTAAAGCTTTGACACCTATAATCAAAAGAAGAAGAAAAAAAAAAAGAAAGAAAGAAAAAGAAAATCTGACCCTGTCTCTGACCTAAGCAGGACAGTTGTCGTTTTCTTTTCTTTATGTAGCCAGAAAGTCTTATTCTCCTGGGCTTGTGTTGGGTCAGTGGGAAGGGAATTAGGATCAGTGGGAACCATGTTTCCTCCAGTGAGGTGCTAAGGCACACACATATTTTAAAGTAAGCAATACAATGAAATTTGCAAGACATTTTGTCACTCATAATTGCAGGTGGTGATCTTTCTGATAAAGAATGAAGATCAAGCGGAAGGACAGGACAGGAATTCCTCACCAAGGTGGATGCTTGCATTGTGTGATGCTTGCTGAAGGAATAAGTGGGGAGGTTCTTGAGCTTATGCAAAAGTGCTAAACACACTCCAATGTACCCCAGAAACATACAGGATAGGGATTCTTTATAGGTAAGTCTTCTGGGAACATGTGAGATTTCTTCTGTGACTGAAATTCAGCACTTATTTTATTTACTTATTTATTTAGCCCAAATCATTGTGAGGTTGGAGCAACTTAAGATGTGTCTGAGACAGCTGTGGAGTCTGCATGGAACTGGACTGGGCCCTCTGCATGGGCGAGACAGTTGTGTAGCTTGGTCTGTTTGAGGGGCCCCTGACAGTGGGAATAGGATCTATCCCTGGTGCATGAGCGGGCTTTTTGGAGCCCATTGCCTATGGTGGGACACCTTGCACAGCCTTGATGCAGGGGGAGGGACTTGGACCTGCCTCAGCTGAATGTGCTGGGCTTTGCTGACTCCTCATGGGAGGCTATAACTTTTCAGAGGAGGGGACGGGGCTAGGGGGTGGGCTGGGAGGGAAGACTGGCGGGGGGGAGTGGGAGGAGGGATGAAGGGGGGATCTGCAGTTGCTATGTGGAATGAATAAAAATTTCTTAATAAAAAAGAGACACTAAAACAAAACAAACAAAAAGATGGGTCTGAGATGTAAAATGGTTTAGGTCTGCAGGCCTTGGCACCTGTTTTCACTGAAGTATTCATTCTGTAAGCAGAAGGCGTGTGTTAAAACAGGTAGATGTGAAGTTGCTTTAGTCACTGGGAACGTGGAAGAGAACTCACCATTTCTTTCTCTCTTTTTTTCCCAACTTATTTATTTATTTATTTATTTATTTGAGTAAAACCAAAACTTACTCTAAGCCACAGTCATCCTAGGGTCCCCCCTGCCATATCTCTTTCTATGAGCCTTGAAAGTCTGGGAACAACAGGCTCAGGGCTCCTTCTGCGCTGAATACACATAACATGAGCACACTGAGGCATAGTCAGTGCTTGCCTTTGCTATACCTGATCTCAGTGCCTGCTATGGGAGTTCATGATCCAGAATTTGATTGCCTAATCAAATTCTGCATTCTTGGCTTCTCACAAAAGAGAAAAAATACGACCAATTTAACCTCTGAAGAAACTTATCACAGTGACAATCCATCTTACAGTCTGCTTTTCAACACTTATATTGGGCCTCCAAAATTTCAAGACAAATAGATGGAGGATCAAAGTTCTGCCTGAGATGAATAGGTCCCAGAGATTTAATACTTCTGTGTTCCATGTAGTCAACAATACTGAGGTGTACTTTAGTTGTTATTGTTGTTTTTGAGACAGGAGCTCTCTACATAGCTGGAGTTATTTTGAGTCTCACTGTGTAGACTATGCTGTCTTTGAACACACAGATATCCACCTGCCGCTACCTCCCGAGCGCTGGGATTAAAGATGTGAGCCACTATGCTTGGTAATACTGGGTATTTTTAACAGTTTGTTTGTTAGGGTCTGAGAGAAGCTCCCAAGAAAGACTAACAGTCACGCATGCAATTTAGCAAGAGCGTTTATTTCCAGCATGATGGGGTGGCAAATAGAGACCCCTGAACGGAGGTCATAAACTCCTTTTAAACAGTTAGGGGAATTCCAGAGAGGAGGGATTAATCTGGTGCTGATTGGTGGAGGAAAAATTAGTCTGGGAGCTGATTGGTTGGAGGCTGTAGTTGTTAGGGGCTTGTTGACGGGAGGGTAGGAAAAGCTATCTTTAGGTAGCAGAAGGCTGGGGGTGGGGACATCTGCTGAGCCAGCTGAAGGCTGGGGGGCTCCTGCTGGGCCAGCAGAAGGCTGGGGGGCGCCTGCTGATTGGTTGCCCCTGAGTTATGGTCTTCCCGAGAACTGCTTGCTCAGCTCCAGCTAGTTCCAGTAAACTGAAACTAAGGCCTGGTTTCTGGCAGGACTATTAGAAGCCTGTCATGGCTCTGGTCTGGCTCCCCAGTCCTCTCATTGTTAATGTTATTTTCAGTGGGTGGGTCGGTGGGTGGGTGAATGGATGGACAGGTGATAGGGACAAATGAGCAGGAGGAAACTTGTTGAGACTTCATACAACGACCTCTCAGGACCTCTTTGCAAGGACTCAGAACCTGCCACACATTGCCTGGCTTCATAAGCTTTCTAAAATCATGGAGTAAGATCCCATGATTCCCATGGTCTTGCATCTTTCATGCCTGAAAAACAAGTGCCACATGGAAAATGCTGCCAAGCTCTGCTACCAGCATGGGGTGGATCCCCTGACACACACACACACATACACACACACACACACACACACACACACACACACACACGCACGCACCCTCGCAGCTACACCAGCTGCTGTGGGCAGAGCCTTGGGCAAACACTTCTCTAGGCAGCTGATTTTGAGCCGTAAGGAACCCCTTCAACTCTAGCCTCATTTGAGTTTATGTTCTCTCCCTTTGGATGTGTTTGGATCTTTACAAAACAGAGTTCGAGATAAGTGGAGACTTGCCCCCAGGACCTTTCCTGTTGTCCCATTGTAGTTCAGAACGTTTCCCTTCAGTAGTGCTGATCTTTCTAACAATGAGAGATGTTTTCTCAGCGGCAGCCTGAATACTCTCCTGTCTTGAAATGTCCTCTGACAAACAAATCAATCCACTACCTTTAAACCTAGCTTCATTCAGTTTCCCAGGAGCTGGCAGAGTCAAAGGAGATTCTTAGCCGAAATATCACACAAAGGTCCCTAGCCCAGGTCTTTATAGAGATGTTGGTGCCCTTTGAAAGCTCCTTTGAAAGTTCATGAGCTGGTTTCCACTGTTCACCTCTCTCTAGGCAGTCTTTTCTTTCAAGCTCCCACCACAATGACCCATTAAGTTCTGCCTCCAGCATGCTTGGGCTTTTTCAGCCCCAAGTACCAAACTTTTCCATACTCTAGTCACAAAACAATTTCCCAAGCCAAGAACCATGTGGTCAAATGTGTCATAACAATAACCTCACTTCTTGGTTCAAATGACCTTTGGTATAGTTTGGCTCTGAGGTATTTGTTGTTGTTGTTGTTGTTGACTTTTTGTTTGGAAAACCCATTTAAAGACAATTATGTAAAGACTATTATTGTGGCAGGATCTACCTGGCCTTTCATGGCCTTTAGTGTTTGTTTTATGAGATAGAAAGCCCTAACTTTTGTGAAATAAATATTTATAATTGTTATATTTTCTTGAAGAATTGCTTCCTTTACTCCCTTTTAATAAAGGTATGTGATGTCTGTTTGGGTGGGAGCTCCACCTCAACCCCTGGCACCCTGGCATCCCTATGCCCAAAGAGTCTAGAATGTTTGAAAGGAGTCTGGTGGAAAATCCACTTCAACTCTTCTCCCCTATCTCTCTCCCTAAACCCACCTCTTCAAAGCCCGCCAAACACAGCTCCTCCCCCAGAGAGGCTCAAGACCTCTTCCACAGGGTATATAAGCTGCATCCCAGAAAACAGACACATGGTTCTTCCTGTCTCTCAGCCCTGTCTCTTCTCTGAGGGGCTGGGAATCACACTGGAACATTTTACCCATTAAACCTGGGCTTTTCCTAATTCAGTCTGATCCAGTTTGCTGCATTGGCGGAGAGGCCTTCAGTATGCAAAAGACATACCAATGTCTGTGACATCTTTTTTTAAAAATCAGGTTTCAGAATAGCCATACCAGTTTGTTTTTACATTGAATTTGCTTGGTAAGTTGATCTCTGTCCTTTACTCTGAGTTTGTGTCTTTGCCAGTGAAGTATGCTTCATGGAGAAAACAGATAGTTGGATGTTGCTTCTTAATCTGGTCAGTCTCATCTTTAAATAATTAATTGAGGATATTTGCATCTAAGGACAGTTTCATTTACTTCTTTGCTAATGTTTATGTGCTGAATTGATTACTTTATGTATCTGTTTACTTGACCATCTATATAGTCACTGAATCTTTTTAAAACCAGGACTCTAAAATATTTTTCTGATAGCTCAGCAATCTCATTATCTTTGGCTTCCAGTATTGATGAGTTTTTGTCAGTTTGTGGAATTGTCATAGTTGCTTGTTTTCTCATATATGTGTGTGTATATGTATATATATGAGTATATATATATATATATGTATGTATAGTATGTGTGTGTATGTGTGTTTCTTTCTTGTGTTTATCCCATATTTTTGGATAGATATATTCTCTAGTCTTTATTTTTTATTTCTATTTTATTCTGTGTCTCTGTGTGCTGTATGCATATGTAAGTGTGTCCATGTATGTTGAGGGCATAGTGGATCTTCAGTATCTTCCTCAATTATTTTCCACTTTATCTTTGGGGAGATAGGGTCTTTCCAATGAACCTGGAGCTCAACTGATTGGCTTGGCTGACTAGACAGTGAGAGCCAGGGAGCTACTTATTTTCACCCCCCAGTGCTGGAGTCATATGTGGGGATAGCCATACCTCCTTTGTATGTGGGCTTTAGAGATGTGAACTCAGGCCATTGTGCTTGCACAGAAATCACTTTACATATTGATCCATATGCCCAGCCCCAGTTTTTTATTTTTCCTTTTTTCCTTTTTGATTTTTTGATGTTATATGTCTCTTCCTTGTGAGCTGTCTTAAGTTGGGTTTATGTTGCTTCCTACTATTTTGAGAAAAGCTGAGGGCAGTAAGAGAATACAGTAATTTGAAAGCATTTCTGCTTTTCACATTTAATAGAATAAATAAGTGTGCCTCACTTGTGTCCCTGGCCAGGTTCAGAGAAAGCAGCTTTCAAATGCTAATTAGAAAATAAACAGTTTTTTATAGATTAGGGTTCTAATAATTTAGCGGTAAGATGAAGATGAATAGGGAAGGGACAAAAGTAAGGTGTAAATGAAAGAGGGAGTGTATAGGTAGAAAGCATGAAAAATAAGGGAGAAAATATTACAGAGGAAGTATAAAAGAAGAAAGACAGCTGGGGGCTGGTGAGATGGCTCCGCAGGTAAAGGCAAGGCAAGCAACCTTAGTTCCACCACTGGGGCCCACAGGGTAAAAGGAGAGAACCACTTCCTGCAGGTTGGCAGCTCTGGTAAATTGTCCTTTAATCAACACATCCCCACTGTGGCACATGCACGTGTGCAAGCGTGCACAGGTGCGTATGTGCACACACACACACACACACACACACACACACACACACACGAAGAAATGTAACTTAAAAAAAAAGAAAGAGCAGCCAGGTGGTGGTGGCACACATCTTCAATCCTAGCACTCACGCAGGAGGCAGAAGCAGGCAGATCTTGGTGAGTTCGAGGCCAGCCTGGTCGACAAAGCAGGTTTCAGGACACTCAGGACTGTTACACAGAGAAACCATGTCTCAGAAAACCACAAAATTAAAAAAAAAAAAATGAAAGAGCAGTCATAAAAGCCTATTTAAGAGATACAGAAGCTAAAACAAAATAAAAAATTGAAATAAATAAATAAAGTAGGAAGTGAAATAAAGTAGAAGATAGAACCTCAGTCCGTATTTCTTCCTAGTTTGAAAGAACAGGGCTGTCCCCACTCTGACTGTCTTCTGTGGGCGGCTCCTGAGGTGGGCTGAAAGCTACTAGTCTAAGTAATGAAAGACATCTTCACTGCTGGGAGGGATTTTTGAGTGAGGATGCCATCCTCTGTTAAGTGCTGGGATCTGAGAACCCCTGCCTGCCATAAACAGCTTTGTCTCTAAGGTTTGGGACTCATTCTTCCCTGGCCCCTTGGGCCTTAGAGCTGTTACAGAAGGCCCACCCACCTGTGTTTACCTCTGTTCCCTGGGAGTTCCCTTCTCAGCTTCCGTCATTAGCACACTCTCACTTTGGTATGCTGTCACTCACATAGGCCGGAGGTGAGGTGGGGATGGGCTGGTTTCTTGTCCAGTGTTCTTGGAGCATCTCAGTGTCAGTTCCCCACATCACCCTTCTGCCTCCCTCTGTCTCCTTGATGGTGTGTCCCTGGTCATGGCTGCACAGTGCACAGTGCAATGGGTGCTACCCAGCTCTATTCTTGGGGTCCTCATGTCTGCAAGGGGAGTGAACCTCTACTTACACTGGACGGCCTGGCTGACTGGCAGTCATCCCCACTGTGAAGATCTTTGTCAGGATCTCACCTTACCATAACTCCATTCTTTATAACTCTTCTTTCACTCCTAGGAATAGAGTCTCTAGTCTTCTATCTGGAATTTTCTCCCTCCTCTGGTGCCACAGAGGCAGTTTCTAATCTGCTGTCTTACCTTTTTATGACTGCTTAAATTTGGTTTCTTTATTTAACAAAACTTTTAAGGTTTCTCCATAGTGTAGCATTTCTCAATATTACTTTGCCTTTCTCCCCTAAATGATATCCCATTGTATGAATATACCAGTTTTTTATTGTTCCTGATGGATATTGTATACTTGGTTTACATAGTTTTGATTATTTCATGTAAACCAAATTAAATGACAAGAGGAAATATTACTAAACTAGTCATTGTGTTGAAAAAGTAAATTTAGGTAAAAAAGTTAATTTTGTGATTTTTGTGCCATGTCATGTGATCTACGCAATGCTTCCTGGGTGACATCATGCTCAAACAAAACTCAGAACTCCATCTCCAGTTCTTTCTCACAGGCAAGCATGTCTTCAGTTCTCCTTATGAATATTCATACCTTGTTTCTATTCTTGTTATACAAGCAATTCAGTGTTGCTTACATAACCCAGCTTTTGTTCTCCATTTATTAATAAAATCTCCTTCCTCCACAGCCATCCAGTTCCCTCTCCTTCTCCTCTCTTTCTCTGTCTCTGTCTCTCTCTCACACACAACACACACGCACACACACACACACGCACACACACACATACACGCATGCACGCACACACATGAACACTGTTTACTACTTCTCCGTGTGTGTGTGTGTGTGTGTGTGTGTGTGTGTGTGTGTATGTGTATGTGTGCATTACCAGCACAGTGTCCTGCAGTTCACCTTCTCCCACAGCTATCCAATTTTCAACTTCTGAACGCACCTGACATTCCACAGTTGTTTTACAGACGTATTTCAGCAATCTGGATGATTTTTTTTTAATCACATGAAAGGCAGAATAAAATAATGTACCATACTATTTAGCCATTCCTTCATGTTTTAGTATAAAAATGTAAGCTTTAGCCACAGAGCAAACTGGATGTGGTGTAATTGTCACATTGGGATGCTAAACACAGACACTGGGTTTGCTCGGTGCATAGAGAGATCTGGCTCACTCTAGAAATGCAGGTTTTTACTCTCCCCCAACCCCCGCAGTAGAATAAGTGTGTGGGTGTGAAGGGAGACTGACATTCTGAGGATTCTTTCAGAATACTAAAGCCTACAGAGGCAGTGGCAGTGTTGCGTGGACCAGCTTCCTCTGCATTATGCTGAGTGGAAGTTTTCTCTACTCTTGGTAGTTAGATGGCTTTTATGGCAACAGCCTAACAGGTTTAGCCAACAAGTAATCCTTTTGCACTTCTGCAGAAGCAAACATTGTCCTTATATTTTGTTTTTAAATTCCTGTCATGATACTCAGGTCACATCTATGGGACAAATGCACAGCCGTTAGGCATCCTTCTATGTGATCTGAATGTAAGGCTTACAGAGAGGGAGGTCAGGGAGCCTTGGTGGTGGAGGCTGAAGGGTGCCCAAGAAGATCACAGACATGTGGGCTGGGCCTGGATTGTAGAGAATGAAAACAATTTCAAAAGGCACAAAGAAACTAACAGGAGGGTACATCCAGTCACATGCAGGGTGGTCAGAAATGGCATCTAACACAGAAGTTATCATGTACTAGCTACTGGGCAGAGGCCATGTTCTGGTCAGCTTTACAGCATTTTCAAATTCTGGAAATGGGATGCCATTATTTTTCAAGGAGTTTTATGACTTGTTTGTGGTGTTATACCTTCTAAGCAGTAATATGGTTTTTGGGTGAAAAGCATGGAATCTTTTCTCCAGAAACACACCACAGAGGTGCTGCCTGGCAGGTGTGGAAACGAATTATTACCACTTATTTATGCAGCAGCTCTGATCACATTCTCCTCCAGCCTCTCCAGCTTGCCTGGCATCTCTGCAATGGGAAATCAATGTTTCAGATCAGTGGCTTCTGGACTTGTCATCCTTGCTATCAGCTCAGGAGTTTTAAAAAAATAAATTACACGAGTGTGGCTTCCAGTGTAGACTTTACAAAGCTAAATGTTTCCAGATGAGATTTTTAGATCAATTCTGACTGTTTGTAGACCCTACTTCATACCTTTACCAAAGTAAGCCTCAGTACAAGTCACCTATCTGTTAAATGCATGGACAGTGAATACATCATCTAGATTATTTGTTAGTCTATTGACCTGATGACTGTGAGTTCCTTATCATCTTGCATCGCTATTCCTTATTAAGGACTTGGTCATCCTTTGGTAGAAATGTGGGTTTCTGAATGAGGAAAATAGGGCTGATGGGCTTTTCACGGACAAGAGGCCACTTGAACACAAAGAGCATTTAACTAGGACTTGTGGAAGGCAAACACCAGCTCCAGGCACCCGGAGAGGATTCACACACCAATTTTCTTCTTTCCCCAAACCTTCCTTTATTCTGACCTGAACCACTTTGTAAAGCCCAACTTGGGCGGTTTCCTTTTCTGTCATTAAATATCAATGTTTTAAACATTCTTTGCAGCTGTTGCTTTATGGAACAGCAGAGTGATGGATAGACTCTTGACGATTTCCCAAAAGTAGCCTGTTGTGGCAGCCGAGTGGCAGGGTGTAGAAGATGAAGGCAGGTAGGCAATCAGCACACTTTCTCCTGATTAATGCCATTTGTAACACGATTCAAAGTTAATTTGCAGATGTGCTTTGGGTGGATTGTGTTCCTCAGAATAATTTAAAACATTGTTTGATTTGGTTCCAAAGTGAAGTGCTGGATAAAGGGTTTCTTTGGTTTTTCTTTCTCCAAGGTACTATCTATCCGATTTCAGATAGACACATTGTTAGAGATTTGGGGCAACAGGACTAGAAATGCTGGTGTCCTCTAAATGGAAGGGTGCTTCAGCTATAGACACAATTATTAGTGCAATGGAAATAGAAAAGTGAGCATGAGATTCACCTTTGAAGTATCCAAGGGATGTGAGCTGGCCTTCATTCATGTTTTGCCTCTGCATTTATTAGTCTATTATTATAAAATGTCACTTTGCCTATATAATATTTTGCCTTGCTGTCAGGTTTTATTTGATTCAGTTTTTAAGTCAGGAACATTTGTGGCTGAATACTCCTATGTGTGCCAAAGGAATTTTCCATGCTGTGGTGTTTGTTGGTTCCATAAACATACAAACTATTTTTCAAGGCAAGAACAAACATTCATTAACAAACAAGAAACAAAATAATAACCTACATCAAAGCAAATTACAACATGCAAAAACCCAAGCTGAATTTGACTCAAGTCTGATAGGGACACCTTATATTAGAAAAAGTAAAATTTAAAAATTGCAATTAGTTGCCGGGCGGTGGTGGTGCATGCCTTTAATCCCAGCACTCGGGAGGCAGAGCCAGGCGGATCTCTGTGAGTTCGAGGCCAGCCTGGTCTCCAAAGCGAGTTCCAGGAAAGGCGCAAAGCTACACAGAGAAACCCTGTCTCGAAAAAAAAAAAATTGCAATTAGAATTTATTTGGGTGAGAGAAAAAACAGACTGCTCATCCTTGTTGATCATGGGCTAGTCAGTCACCAGAGAGAACATAGTTTGAAGTGGAGAGAAGGGTTCTTCACAGCACTGACACTTGTGAGAAAGTTTTACCACATTATCCCGGCAGCTCCACACCCCCACCCACCTTCAGTTTCACCAAGCTTTCCCTCATCATCCATCTTTCAAACCTTTCACTCATGTTTGCAGCTGCTTTGGCAGATGTCAACATCAGCCAGCCTGACAGAAGTTCCAGTTATTACCCTATTTTCATCCAGCTGCTTCTTCTTCTTCTTCTTCTTCTTCTTCTTCTTCTTCTTCTTCTTCTTCTTCTTCTTCTTCTTCTCCTCCTCCTCCTCCTCCTCCTCCTCCTCCTCCTCCTCCTCCTCCTTCTCTTCCTTCTCCTGCTTTTTTGTTTGTTTTTCTTTTTTTAGAAGCATAAATATTTATTTGTAACAAAGGAGTTTGTGTACAGTTTTGAAAATCTACAACTTCTTGTTAAATTTACATTTACACTTCACCTTTTTAAACAAACATTTATAATCATTATTTTATACAGATATAGATATGTAAATACAACATCCAGTTCAGTGGTCCTTCAGCATTTTCCACTTAAATGTTTTGTTTGTTTGTTTGTTTTTTGAGACAGGGTTTCTCTGTGTCACTTTGGAGCCTGTCCTGGAACTTGCTCTGTAGACCATGCTGGCCTTGAACTCGCAGAGATCCGCCAGCCTCTGCCTCCCAAGTGCTGGGATTAAAGGTGTGTGCCATTACTGCCTGGCTCATTCAGCTTCTTTCTAAGTCAAAACTCTTCTTCACTCAGTGAATTCTCCCCATGTAGATTGAAGGGCAGCTGCCTAGGGTTGGGAGTAATTCCTTTCCCTCAGTTTGAAAAAGGAGAAGTAAAGAAAATGCCAACCATTTTGAGATAAGAAACAGTTTGAGTAGAAACAATCTAGAAGAGCTCCAGTTAATTGACACATTTAAGATAAGGCTATCTATATTGTTCCTGGTCTTTACAACTGTCTTACATGCAGGAGAACAGACATGGATTATTTTTTAAGAAAGCAAAAAATTCTTATATGAATTCAATTTTCAGGTGTTTGGGTAAAAGACAAGATGGTTTGTCATTGCCTACAAGGACATACATGCTTTTGATAACTATAATAAGTTACAGATTTTATTGTTATCCACGAAAGGGTTTGGTTTCATCGAGTTTCCTCTTGGTCGAACCTGTCACAGATGGAATTCCTACTTTTGTCAGTCCTGAGTGTGCTACTTAGAACACCCTTTGGAACATCTCACAATAGCTAGTTAGTTGTCAATAATGACAATAGTTGAGGACCAATGATTTATGGCAAATGCCATACTGCCCTGCATATGGTTAACAAACCATACTCCAGACTTCCTACTTGTCAGCTGGCTCCCTGCCAACAATATTGAAATTGTTCTTTGAATAACTGTTGTGTGGGGTGCCATGTCACTGTATAAGTGAAGGCTAACATGAAGGAAGGAACCAATGGACAAGCAAGACCCAAATAAAGATGATTTACAATAAAATGTAGAAAATTTGCGGCAACATTATCCACCCGTCTCAGGAAAGCACCAAGGCATGAGCATTTTGCCTTGAAAAGCATTTCAATTGGTCTGTACCAGAGCCCAGCTTTGGTTTATAGAGTAGAAACTGATAGATATCGTATTAAAAAAAAAAAAAAAAAGAAGTAGTGGCAGCTGGCTGAAGGAAGGAAAATTATTTGAGAGGATTTAATGCAATAAAGAAACACAAAAGATGCAAAGTAATTGGCCTAGGGGCCATTAAGCTCCTGAATTTGCATAATCCCTAAATTGAATGCCTTTGAAACCAGAAGGGAAAGTGAAGGGAAGGGATTACACCTTTCCAGGAGATGACAGCCCAGAGGAAATGGGGACCTCACAGAAGAGTTCAAATGTCCCAAGCAGCAGACATCACTAGCTCCCTCAGCCAGCCCCTTTGATGGCAATTTGCAAAGGTGGTTTTTGAACTAGGTCCAGTTGTCTTGATAAATCGTGGAACTGGTGAAAACCTCCTGGCAAGGAACCTGCAGTAACTGAATAGCTCTCCAGGCCGGCTGCCATACTCCCAGATGCCTGTGCCTCTTTGGCATGGCCATCAGCTGCTCACCCTGCCCACCGGGCCCCTTCTTTCAGGACTGAGGGCTGCACTCTCTCTCTTTAGAGGAGTCTCATTCCCTACTTTCCAAGAACAGACACATTCAGCCTTCAGTGTGTCTGCAAAGCTGCTAAGCCGGTTCTCTGGAATCCTCCCACGCATGGAGCAGGTTCGGTGTGGATTTTCATTTCTGTCTCACCAGAATGGGTTTGGGGCATAAATCACCTGGTTTTATCTTGGGCCTCTTAGCCATGTAATCAATGGTCTTCTAACCCTTTGACTCACCATTCTACAAACCAGAAAAGTTCAAGCTGACTTAGCTATCTATTTCCATTGTCACCAACAGGGCTTTTGGTAAGGTGACAATGGAGGACACATGAAGGTTTTCAGGGCCGTCTGCCAAATGGCTGGGATAGTTTGTGCAAGCGTTCCTCAGATTCGCTGTACTTTTATTTTACTTCACAAATTCTGCTAGCACATCTTTTACCTCTGAGTTCACACTGTACATGTTAACCTTCCTCCAATACTTGCCCTGCACACATTCCTGCCTGAGTGTGATTGTGGTGAGGAGAGTGTTTCTGTTTTTGTTTTCTTCTATAGCATTTCCGGTCAATCCTGACGGAAGTAAATTGCAGGAGCTTCCTGGATCAGCCTCATTAATGAAACAAAGCAGTTTGAATCCCCCTCAACCCTCCAAAGAAACAAACAGTATGAAGACTGTTGTAGGGACCTTCAGAGTGAGTCTTTATGACATTTGCTTGTACCTCAAACTAGTGATTCAAATCAGTGTCTCACTTCCAAAAAGTTTATAACAGTGTAAGAAGGCAAGACTGTGCAGAGGTTCCTCCATCTTGTATTCTTGCTGAAGCCATTTTAGATTTTACTAGAATTTGATCCCCTTGATGGAAAGCTTCACGGAAAATTACTCAACTCTATTCTAGGAACCCAAGGTAACACAGCTTGAGCTAAACTGCTTGTTTATGCAAGCTACCACTTCCAGTTAACCCCTTAGCTTCTGGTAAACTGCTTGCTTGTGCAAAACCTTCCTTAGGAGCTGCTGAGTGAAATACCAGACTGTGGTTTTTGCATTTAAAAATCCCTTATCCTAAACACTTGGTGCTACACTTGAGTCCCCAATACCTACTTGAGTGTAGGCCCTGCCAGCTGGAATAAAGACTTTCAAATGGCTATAAACTGTGTCTGAGTGGTCATCTCCAGTAGATTCCTCATAACAGGAGCTCAAGGGAGTTTATCAAGAGCAGATTTCTTAGGCAAACTTTTGAGCTCCTGTTCCCTCTTGGAACTCTGATCTGGGCTGGCCTTGCTTGGCAGCAGCACAGGATACTCTGCTTTTCCTCTCCGTTGCATATGCCCTTCTTGGAACCCACAACTCCTATGGTCTTTCCAGTCAGAACCTGGTACTGAAACCTGTCAGTATTCACAGCACAACCAGATGAGAAGTACAGTTAATTCCATCCCACCTGATGGGGTCTCACCTTGTCACCTGTTATCTTCTTCTTGTAAAGGGGGGTATTACTATCAGAGGGATTTGGGGTTCTTCAACAGGCTGACTTTCATTTTGTGTGGCTTTATGTGGTGGGTGTGGGTGGGTGTGCACGTGCACATGTGCACACTGTTATCTTCTACCTTATATTTTGAGACATGGTCTCTCAAATGCAAACCATTAACTGTCCAGGGAGCTCCAGAAATCTGCTTGTCTCTGTCTCTCCAAGGTTAGGGTTACATGTGTGCACCATCATGCCTGCCTTCCTACAAGAGTTCTGGGAATACAAACTCAGGTCCTTGTGTCTGCATGGAAAAGTACTTTTCTAATCAAACCAGCTCCGTAGCCTCGTAACTTTCATTTTCTAAAACATTTTTAAAATATTTATTTTATTATTTTATATGTATAAGTATTTGCCTGCGTGCGTGGGTATGCACCACATGCATGCCTCGTGCCTGTAGAGACCAGAAGAAGGCATTGGATTCCCTGTAACTGTCATGGCAAGCAGTTTGGGGCTGCCATGTGGGTCCTAGGATTCAAATCTGGGTCCAGTGAAGGAGTAACCTCCCCCCCACCCCCCCACACGGTTAGGATTTCTCTGTGTAGCCCTGTCTATCCTGGAACTCGCTCTGTAGACCAGACTGGCCTCGAAATCAGAAATCTGAAAGTTTTTCAGAAGCACTTGGCTTCCAGATAGATTTCGGGGGGGGGGGGGTGCAAGTGGTTGAACCACTGACCCAGATTTATGTAGCTCACTGTTCCTCACACATTTATAAACGTCGCCCATTTCGCATGAGTGCTTCTTCAAATTGATGGCAACTCCCCCAAGAGGAAACTGGATTGGTTCTAAGTTATCAAATGAAAAACATGGGTTCATTTTCCCTGCAGGATGGAATTTGGTAATAGTTTCAAACTCCTTACTTTCGTGTTTTTACAGACTCATGAGCAACTGCAAAAAAAAGTACAGAGAGGTCCCATGCTCCCATCACTCAGCCTTCCCCAGGGATGACATCTTATACAACACAGAACATTTAAAAGGCAGGGAACTGGCGAGAGAGAATAAACACGGAAAAGCAGCCGCATGCTTGGGCTTTAGGATTTGGGTTTGCTAGCTGCATCAGGAAAGACTGAAAATGACTGTGACGCATGTACTTCTATGATTCACAAAAAAAGAAACCTCTCAGCGAAAGCATCCTGGGCCATGTGGAAGTCTGTTCCCACACAGCAGTTCTATACAAAAGGTGATGCGTAATTCGGGAAGATAGGTTTTCAAATATATGGGACTTCATCAACTTCAGTTACCTTAACCATGTTCTTGCCTAACGGAGACACTGTTGGCATGTCTGTATTTTGAATACTGTGTTGACTGCTTAAAAAGATTTAAGACAAATAGAAGAACTGTCCCAATTAACAGCTGTGAACATTGGTTTATTAGCAAAATCTGTCAACGTTTGTTTATCCACAGAAGTTAATGTTTAGCTGGGCCCCACCTCTCTCTCTCTCTCTCTCCAGACCCCACCCTCAGAAAACCCACCCAACTGTGACTCCTCTCCCAGAGCTACTCAAGATCACCGCCTACAGGGTATTTAAACTTCCTCCTGGAGACCAGCCCCATGGTTTTTCCCAGTCTCCTCTCCCGGTCACTTCTCTGAGGGCCTGGAACGTTTTGCGGAAAGATTTAATATCAGGATATGGAAACCTTTCAGTTAAGAGCTTAGGTCTTGAATTCAAGCAGGTCAAGTCTGCATCCCAGCCTAACCAGAAGGATACCTTGGAGCAAATGATCTAACTGCTGTAAGGCTCAGCTGAACTGTCTTCCTGGCCCCTTGGACATATTTTCAATGTTGATTCATATAAAATTAAAAGTATTTTCTAGCCTTGTATTATGAAAGGGAGTAACTGCTGATTACATGTAGAAAACGATTTTGTTTTTTATTGTAGTTATTTTTAAACAGAAATTGCTCAATATCCCATAACACATTATAAGTCATTGTATAACCTTCAAATTAGTAACTGTTTGTTGATAGATTACTTGTGACAAAAATAGTCTAATCCTGGATCTTAAACAGCTGCAGGATTGTAAAGCCTAAAATTAATATAACCTGCTGTAGGCTCATCCAACAAGGTCAGTTAATATAGTGTTAGTGTTGCCTAGATAGTAATTTCTTTTTTCCGAAAAGGTATCAGAGGCTTCTGGAAAAGCTTGTAACAAAAAGTCAGTCATCCATGTATACCTGTAGCTATATACGAGTATTAACTGGTTTTGGGAAATTATATTTGTTGTAAAAAGTAAATCTATTGGTTATCATGGCTGCTTGTGTCTTGTTCATAATCGTTGGTTTTCTCTTCCTAGCTGTTATAGATTGCTTTAGTAAGCAAGAGCAAATTAATCCTTCCTAATACCAGTCCAACTTTAGCTAATAATTAATTAATACATTCCTGAAATTTGCTTGTAAACACTTTCAAGCTTAGATTTTCAGGTAGATGAGGTAGCTGTATGCTGTCTCCCTAAAACATGGCTGTGTTTCTTTTTAAGTATAATATTGCATTCCCAGTTGTATTTCAAATTGGTACACTGGAAAAAAAAGTGGCTCCTCTCAAAGCTTGAATGTGAAGAGTTATCAGCCAAACAGCCTTGACAGAACCAATGGAGCTCTGATCATGACATTTGGAGTTTTTGTTGCAAGATAATCAGATAATGTTGAGCTCTGTAGACCCGAAGCTGTGCTGGGATACAGCTCAGAAGTCAGGTATCTTGGCTAAAACTACTTCCTGTTCTTGTTTGGATGTCTACAGTAATATCTCATGAATTACTCATTGGCTTCTTACCCTGAGACCCAACCCAAGTTAACTGCAGGGTCAGACAGGGAATTTATGGTGGTAACAGCCAACCTGAATTTTAAGTCTCCAAACAGATCTTCTGGATGTCATTCTCTCTAGCGAGTTTGATCTATGTGTGATGAGTAGTCATCATTGTCGTCTTAACTAGATTGGGATCACCTAGGCAAGGGTGAGGTACACATCCTATGTGTCTGTGAGGGTATTTCTAGAGAGAAAGAACCAAAGGGGAAAGACTCACGCTGCATCTGGGTGGATCCAGGCCCCGGGCCAGGGCTTGGATGCAATCAGAGAAGCAGGGCAGGGCCAGCTGGACTTCAAGCTCCTTTTTCTCTGCTCCCTAAGTCACCAGGAACTGCCTTGCTCCACCACATCCCCCTGCCGTGAGACTGAGCCCTCTGAGAATGAAAACAGAGACTTCTTTCTTGAAGTTGTTTCTGTCAGGACTTCAGCACAGTGATGCAGAAGTAACTGACAAGCAATGCTTTCTTTCTCATTTTTGTGAGGGGCCCGAAGAGAAAAAACTTGTTGCTGTGAAATTTCTATTTACAGGGTAACAGAAATGTCAGAAAATGTTTGTTTCCAATTTGCTATAATAACAAAGCCTCAGACAGGTAGAGGCTCTGGGCTGGCAATGGACTTTTGGAGTAAGGCAGACAGGCTGTTGTACACAGGGAAAGAGTGCTCAGAGGTTAATATTGTTTAGATCTTTGGTTAGAGAATGGCTCTTTCAGCACAAAATCCTAGGAAGACAATCACAAAGAGAAATATCAACACATTTGACTGCACAGAGTAAAGAAATCTCCTGTGTTCAAAGTATACAAATAATTAAATGTCAAATAGGAACAATATTTAGCCATTATTCAGAGCCAAGGATGAATGTTTTCAGTGTTTAACAAATTTATATAATAGGAGAGCCAGTCAATTGCAAATTAGGGAGAGATATGATTCACTCTGGAGGAAATATAATTGTCCAATAACTGTCAGGGAAGGAGCTAACGTTGAAAGGATGACCTTAAAAACAGCTACGAGATACCTTTTTCTTTTATCAAACTGGCCAAAATTTGAATAATGTGTCTTCAGTAAATGCTGGCAAGATTCCCCCAGGCCCTAGAGCTTCCAGTACCTGAGTTTACAACCTGATAATGTGGCCTTAGTATCTCACCAGTCAAGTGGTTTAAGAGAATCTATTTCATATTGCTATGGAGATAGTTCAGACGGCACATGACACCATGAATATGATGCCTGGCATACAGTAAAACCCTAAGAAAAGGATGGAATGGCCTGGTTCCTCCATGAGTCTCATACACTGCTGAAAGAACCTTAGTTGACAGACTATAGTCAGACGGGAAGGCTGTGGAATACTACACAATTGAAAGCCTGAAATATAAAGTCTACCTTAAAGAAACTTTGCTAAGACACTCACAAACATTATGTACAACAGTCACCAAAACACAGTATTCCAAATGCTTCATTGAAATTGTGTTCTCAAGAGACTTTAATGGAATAGGAAATCCTTGAGAAAAAGCAGTAAAGTTAAAAAAAAAAAAAAAAAAAAAAAAAAAAAGCAGGGCCAGTGGAGGTGGTGGCGCAAGCCTTTAATTCCAGCACAGAGGCAGGCCGATCTCTGAGTTCGAGGCCAGCCTGGTCTACAAAGCGAGTTCCAGGACAGGCTCCAAAGTTGTACAGAGAAACTCTGTCTCAAACAAAACAAACAAACAAACAAAAAAGCATAAGCATCTCAATTGTGTAAATTTGGGTATGAGTTAAAGACAAATATATAAACTGGGCATGGTGGTGCACACCTTTAATCCTGCTAGAGGCAGGCAGAGCTCTATGAGTTCAAAGTGAGCCTGGTCTATGTAGGCCAACCAAGGCTACATCGTGAGACCCTGACTCAAAAAAACAACCAAGAAACAGAAATATTCAGTGAGACTATGCACATTCTAAAAAAATATGCTTTTCCTTCCATTCTTTTTGTTTGGTTGGTTTTTTTTTTTTTTTTTTTTTTTTTTTTTTTTTTTTTTTTTTTTTGAGACAGCGTTTCTCTGTGTAGCTTTGGTGCCTGTCCCGGATCTAGCTCTGTAGACCAGGCTGGCCTCGAACTCACAGAGATTCGCCTGGCTCTGCCTCCCAAGTCCTGGGATTAAAGGTGTGTGCCACCACTGCCCAGCTCCTTCCACTCTTAAGGAGCTCAACTTCCTTATTTGTCTACCATTAAGATGAAATGACATCAGAAAAGACTTAAGAAAACAGTGTAATATGTGATCTATTTCTCATTAATTTTTAATATCTTTTCAAAGTCTTTGAGATGAAATGAGCCATCAGTAGTAGACACAAATAACCCATTTTTATACTAGATGGCTCTAACTTATCCCTGTGCCCCACCCAAAAGTGAGTTTCCATTTGTAACTTTCAGGACTAATTGTGAGCTACCTACCCTGTTCCAGGCAGGAAGCCAAGCCAGGGAGACCACCATTGTGTAGTCAGGCTAGCCTTAGTAATTCCAGAAAGAGTCATCTCCACAAATGAGACAGACTCTGTATTTACACACTGTAGATTCACTGGTGTCATTCATTAATTAAAAATATGAACACTAAGTGTCTCTGTTCACTGGAAGGAACGATCTTTAGGAAAAGAGTTTTCCGCGTGTGTGAGGTATTGGATGGGGATGTGGTGAAGGGAGTGCTTCTCGGGGAGAGTGCGTGAGGGGACAGAAGGTTTGAGCCCAGCGCTGACAGCTGGGCGGCAGGTCACAGAGAAGCCCATTGTTCTGGGAAGCTGTTGCTTTTGTTCGCCAGCTCCTCCGCCCTGCCCCAGAGCAAGCAGACAAACAGCTACAGTGCTCGGTACTGTTTCTTTGTGAAGTATCAGCATTCCTCTTTTGTTAGCCTTTCTATCATTTAATGACCTTGATAAAGATAGTTAAGCAATAAAATTAAGGAGAACACATTCAAGTCCAGAAAAGCTTTGCCCACGAAGTGAGAAGAAGCCCTTTCCTCATTTTGCGCCTTGAGGTCCACACTCCCATGTACATTCGTGTATGTGCATCATGTATGGTGGTCATTCTCCATTCACAGTTGCATTGTCCAAGGTTTCAGGGACCCACAGTCAACTGTGGTCTGAAAACACAGACTACAGAATTGCAGATATAAATGAATCACAAGTCTATGTTGTTGTGTTATCCACCCCCAACCCCAGACAGGCTCTCTCTGTGCAGCTCTGGCTGTCCTGGAACTCACTCTGAAGACCACGCTGGTCTCAAACTTCGAGATCCTCCCACCTCTGCCTCCCCATTGCTGAGATTAAAGGTGGGACCCACCACACCCAGCCCAATTCACAAGTTTTAAAGACACTTTAGTACAATATTTGTTGTGTTGTTTTATTTGAGGCTGTTAATATCTTAATGTTAATATGCCCAGTTTCAAACAAACTTTGTCATGGGTCCGTGTGAAGAGGAAAACACACTATGTAATAAGGTTTGGCAGTGGCCAAGGGGAATATGTTTGTTCCTGCACCTTATGTGTGGAAGGTCATGGAGATATATGCGCTCCTTATATGTAGAATTCTCTAGCACAAGCAGACATTTTTGTGAACAACAAAGGAAATAATCTGTGCTCCTATTAGCACTGAACAATAACAGGCATCAGATTTGTGTAACTTGGGGGCGCCCACAAAGCTTTACTACACATGCTATTATTATTGCTACAAGTAGAAATAAATTAGAAAGATTTGTTTGAAATAACAGTTCAAATACTCACAAGGCAATCGCCTGCAGTTTTGCCTTTTAGGAAAACAATCAAAAGAGAAAATAATTAAAAAGCAGAGCCAGAGGAGGCAACACAAAGCAGCTTCCATGGTGTGCATGGATCAAGCCCGGTGTCTAACAACCCAAACCTGGCTGCCAGCTTCCAAGGCCCCTGCAGGGAAAGAACTGCATAGAAGGATCTCCTTACCTCTTTAGGTAGTTTAGCAACCCGAAATAGCATGTGAAAGTAAGGGGAAAAACTGAAAAGCATGAAGTTTAGGTGTATCATTCACAGAGCAAAGCTGCCTGGGTTTCTGAGGGGTAAGTTAGAGCAGTCCTTAGCATGCCAACTTCAGTGCCTGGCTGGGCAGGAGGTACCTCTGCCTTTGCAACACTGGGTGTGAATTCATAGTCATGGTGAGTCTGCTGTCTTAAGGGAATGTCTGAATTTCTTTTTCACTCAGGTGAAATTGGAGTATGGGGAAATATAGTTTAGAATCCTGCACGCCTTCAAATATTTAAAAGTTAAGATGACTTTTAAAAAAAGGTTAAGCCGGGCGGTGGTGGCGCACGCCTTTAATCCCAGCACTCGGGAGGCAGAGCCAGGCGGATCTCTGGGAGTTCGAGGCCAGCCTGAGCTACCAAGTGAGTTCCAGGAAAAGGCGCAAAGCTACACAGAGAAACCCTGTCTTGAAAAACCAAAAACAAACAAAAAAAAAAGGTTAAAATAATTTAAGGTGTTTTCAGAAGCCTCTATGCACACATGCACACACACGAGCATGCACACATACAAACATAAACCAGTACTTTGGCACAATAATCAGCCGTGCTTCAGGAAGATGTTTTCCTCTGTGAATCAAATGAAAGAGGAAATAAATTGCTTGGGTAAAAGAAGGAAATAGAAAAAAAAAAGAAGAAGTCCTTGAAAGCATCCACAGGGAATGAGCAATGAATTTCTACAGACTCCAGAGATCAATGCAATTACTTCAAAAGACAGATCAATGCGGTTTAACTTCTGAATATCTAACATTAATATTACCCTTTCTTCCCAGAAGAGATCCATTTCTAGTACATTATACAAAATACAATGTTCCCCACCCCCCAAAGCTGCGACAACTGTCCAAATGCCCCATCCCATATAGGATTCATTATGCCACTCTGAATTTCCTTGAACTGCTAATCACTATAGTTTCTCAGGAGACTTTGCCAGGGAAATCTGTGACTCATGCCCTCCCTTCAAGACACAAGCAACGGAAAGCTTTCTAAGCACTAGGAACGAACTTACTAACTAGAATTTCTTACTAAGGGAATTGCTGAACAATCTGAGTTCAGCTCTTAGGGTTTTGCATACAAATCAAACGTCTGTTAGGAAAGTGCACTGGGTTCTCACTGCATCTCCCCATGCTGGTTGGCACCTTCTGGTGCTGGGTGGTGAGGTAGCATGGTTGGTCTTCAATGGGCACTTCTAGTGGTAGTTGACCTATTGAGAAATCCTGGTTATTTGAAAAGGCCTTTCCTTTCTCAACATCTCTTAGTCTGTTTTCTCTATTGAATGCATTGGTTATAACATAGTCACTTCTTTTCAAGTTTAAAATTACCCTCTTCTGTTTTTTGACCTTGTGAAATGAATGCATCCTATTACTTGACAGCTTTCTTAAACTTGAGCACACCACCTAGCGAGAAGAGATGTAACTGCAGGTTCTTCTGAGTGCAAAGTGATTCAATTGCTTTTGCAATTCAAGGAGGACTGAGTAATCCTATTTTTCTGTCCAAGGTTCTGGACATGATATGTACTATAATCTATTCAAGGCACCTTTAAATACCAAGCATTTAGCAAAAGGTGTAAATATTAAAAATAATTTGTTGTTGAAACAAATGGTTAGTTTAGGGTAGCATTTCTTAAATATTTATATTTTTATTTAACAATTTTTATGTGATAGACGCATGTTTTATTCCCCATAGAGAACCCTTGTACAGTTATTATGTTCAACATATCCACAATGTTGTCTGAAAGTCTGCCTACTTCCAGCACTGAAACGTAGGGTAGCAGTGTTTTAATTTTCTGAGTTATCACCAGACTTGCAGTTACATCTTTGCTTTTATGGTAAGATGTTGGCCAGTGAGCTGGCAGGCTCTGTGCTCAGTTGGTATTATAACCCCCAACTCTCAGATCGTTTCATCTCATCAGAGACAACTCTGGAGATGTGGCATTCTGTGCTTTTAAAGACAGGCTGCCTTTTCAAGGGACCTAGGAAAATAACAGCTTTAAAAGCTTACTTGACAAGTGACATCAGACAGAAAACTTAATTTTATGCTGAATATAAAGCCACAAGCATAAATGGATCCTGCGGCATTTCCTGTGCTAAGATTATATGAATAAAATAGCAGCCAAACTTGTCCTTGTTCTATCCAGCACCATAAATTAGGAGTGCATTTTTACAAACACTCTGGAAACTATGCCTTAATTTAAAAGGAGACCACTTAAAGATGATACCATCACAAATGCATATGACGAACATGATATTATAAATAATTTTGAGACTATGAGAGAGAGGTGTTGCCTTCTCTTCCCTCCTCTTCATGAGCCATTATATTCTTCCAAGTTGTCTTAATTAACTGCCACCCATGTGCACAGCATGACAGTAGTCACAGATGGGTGCTATTCAAAACAGCTAGCAATTCGTTTATACCTATCCCCAAGGGAGGAATCCTTATTCATTTAATTAAAAGGACTTCTTGGCTGAGGAGTTTAGCTCACTGGTAGAGTGCTTGACCAGCATGTACTAAGCCCTAGGTTCAATCTGTAGTAGCAGAAACATGATTCTGGGGACCAGAGAGATCATTCAAGAGCTAAGAGTGTTTGTTACTCAATCATGAGGACCAAAGTTTGGATCCAAGCATCCATGACTGGTGACCCACAAATGCTTGCAACTCTAACTCCAAGGGATCTGACACTCTCTTCTGGCTTCTACAAGCACCCACACACATGTGTGCACATACGCTCTCACACACAGCTAAAACTAAAATTTTGAAAGATACATGCTTAGATGTGGAGAAGAGGAAAAGACCTCAGTAGGTGATCACTTTGGTTGTAGTATAGCAAGAGCATAATCTGTTTTGACAGTTGTCCTTTATTACACCATGACATCTTAGTGTGACTGGTCTGCCATTGTAGCAAAGGGACTGGTTACAGTACATCAGGCATCCTTTCTCCAATGTGTGTGCAACAGATACTGAACTTACTCGGGGTGCTCATATGGCACCAACAAGACAACTCTTGAATCTCAGTGTTCAGCAACCAGACATGCTCTTAGAGGAGGAGATCTCAGAGCATTCCATTTAATTTATATGAGAAATATAGAACAAGTAAATAGGAACAAAAGACAGATTATTGTCAGTGATTGGGGGGAAGAAGAGAAAAATAGCTGCCTGAGAGTATGGGGATGACAGAGATGGTAGCAAGAGAGTACAACAGTGTGGGTGTCTTCAGTGTCACTGAATTATTCTTTTTGTCATTTTAAAGTGCAATTAGAATATTCATACTTAGGAGCCATCAGTGCCTAGCCCTTTCCTCTCACATTTGGGAGGTGGTGGACACAACTTCCATGTTGCAAGATATTTGATTACACTGTGTAAAGATATGTCACTGTGATTGGTTTAATAGAAAGCTAAATGACAAATAGCTAGGCAGGAAGTATAGCAGGGACTTCTGGACAGAGAGAGAGAAAAAGAAGGGCAGAATCTCCAGCTGAACGCAGAGGCAGGAGGAAATGAATCTAGGTTCGGGAGGGATGCCAGAGAACATGGACAGGAAGCAGGATGGAAGAGTATGGAGGAAAGGTAACTGAGCCACATGAAAGAATGGAGATTAAAAGATATGGGTTAATTTAATTTATAAGAACTAATTAAGAACAAGCTTGAGCTAAGGCCGAGCATCATAATTAATAAGTCTCTGTGTCCCTTTTTTGTGAGCTGGTGGCCCAAATGAAAGTCCGACTACACTTCCCTCCACTTCTGGCCCCTTTTGTTCTTCTGTGGTGCCGATTACATACCACAGTGGCACACAATTTTATTTGGTTTCTGTTTTAGTTAGGTTGCTCTCGTAAAACATCATGGCCAAAAGCAACTAGGTAAGGAAAGGGTTTGTTTCATCCTACAGCTTGTAGTCTGGGAAGTCAGGGCGGGAACCTGGAGGCAGGAACTGAAGCACAGGCCAGGGAGGAGTGCTGCTTGTGGGCTTGCTTTTCGTAACTTGCTCAGCCTGCTTTCTTACATCACCCAGGGCCACCCATCCAGTTGTGGCACCTAATGTGCCCTGTGGGATGATAAGGCCATCCACTTCTATCAGTAATCAAGAAAATGCCCCATAGGACTGCCCACAGGTTAAGCTGGTGGAGATGTCTTTTCAGTTGAGGTTCCCTCTTCCCAGATGAGTCTAGCCTGTGTCAAGATCCCATTAAAAACTAGCCAGCACAGCTTCTCACCCTGGCCTTGATTCAACGTGTAAGATGACCCTTTCTTCACAGATGGACAGATGGATTTTGCTGGGGACTGGGAGGAGTGACCTGTCACAAAGCTGTGAAGGGTCATTGACACAAAAGGGAACACAGACATGAGGACAATAATGGAAGCCTTGCCCTCAGTGTGATGTCCTGCTGAGTCTGGGGCACAAACGCTCTTGCAGGGATGTTGGGGTCCCATTTGTCTTGTTCTTCATCAGTCTGTGCTCTTGCCCCAAATACCTTCTCAGACCCTTACTTCAAGTCTTTCCTCTGTCCTTTGAGGAAACTCTGTCCCACCCCCAAAGTGTAGTGTCTCTCCATTCCAATTCCTTCTTCTCCTCTATCCACTCCTCCCACTTGGAGCAGAGACCCACCCTGGGAAGGCTGTAGTGGATGTGAGTATGTGTTGTGGGGAGAGTTAATCTTCCATTAGTAGCCCCAAATTCCCCAGCTTTTAAAGTGTGAAAGATGTCATTCTAAATTTTGGTATTTATGTTTTCAGCATAAAACATGTATAATGACATCATGGAAACAGTATAGTTGATATTTTATAATTTGCTTTTAAGCTTAACTGTATGCCATAGACAGTTGTTACCATCAAGCGTGGACATTCACAATCCTTAATGGTTATGTTTCTTTGTGCGTCTGAACCATCAGTAGCAAATTTCATTTTGATGGATGAAGATGTTATTGCCCATTGTTGTATATTGAATACACATCTGTAAATACATATTCTTCAGGCACTTGGAGCATTACTACTTCATTCTTCAGAAGTGGAGTAGCAGCTTATGAAGGGAGAGTGCCTAACTGAAATAGAAACCAAATAAAACTGTGTGCCACTGTGGTTTGTAAGCGGCACCACGGAAGAACAAAAGCACCCAGAAGTAGATGGAAGTGTAGTCGGGCTTTCATTTGGGCCACCAGCTCACAAAGAAGGGACACGGAGACTTATTAATTATTGAAATAATCTTGTTCAGAGAAAGAGCTCTCTGAAATGGATGCAACCATTAAGGACGCAGGAGTCACCTCTTTCTCAAGCTTTCTATCACTTTTCCCTCTGACTGTGACACCTGGAGGAACTCGATAACTACACTGTGTTCAAAGACTCAAGATGTTCAGACGTTAAGTGGCTATTTGGCTCATCTTGTGGATATTTTGGACTTGTTTTTAGACTTATATATATATAAGTCTAAAACATATATATATATATGTACACACACACACATAGGCATCCTTTACCCTCTATTGGTCCTGAAATCCTCCTCCTAATCCTTGTGATATTTCCCAAGCTCAACAGTCATTTCTCTTTAAATAAAGTGAATTATCCCAGAATGGCTTGGGTCTTCCATCTGCCACTTCTCCTTCCCACTCAGAGCATGTTTGGTGTCACTGCATCCATGTCTCTTGAGTGGTAATCCTTGAGACCCAAAGTCTCGCTTTACACTCTCAGAGCTCGATTACTAGGCATCCAATGTGTTCAAGTGAATATTTTTATGTTTCTCCTAGTTGACTTCCAAAATACTTTAGCACATGCTTGTATACTTTTCTCAACACTTAAAATCTCTGATAGATGAATGTATGCTGGTAGTTAAAATAAATTATTACTTCTTAAAATGCTGGAATTGTTTTTGGCCCTTATTGCCTTATTCATTTTTTTTTTTTGAACTTACTATTTTTTTTGAGACAAAATCTTACTATGTAGCCCTGACTTGTCTGGACTCACTGTATAGACCAAGCTGGCCTCAAACTCTGCAGAGTACTGGGATGGGAGGTGTGCATCATCATGCCAGGGCATTTATTTAATTTAATTTAATTTATTTTAGTTCGTTTTTTGAGACAGGATTTCTCTGTGTAGCCTTGGCTATCCTGGAACTTGCTCTGTAGACCAGGCCTCGAAATCAGAGATTCGCCTGCTTCTGGACTGGGATAAAAGCCGTGTGCCACCACTGCTCGTCTGCATTTAATTAACTTTAAAGTTAACATACAAAACAGTGGAATTCTCATAAATATGTCATTATGCTCTGTTCTTCTTCTCCTCTCTCCTCCACTCCTCTCCTCCCCACTACTGCTGGCTTATTTCCCATAAGTCTCCTCTTCTGCTTCCATGCCATGTATTTTCCATCGCCCTCTGTCCCTGCTCTTTCCCTTCTTCTCATCTCTCTTCCTTTTTACTATCATATCCTTCATACATATTACATATATGGATCTAGATTATTCATTTGAGAGATAATAGGCAATGTCTCTCTGAGTCTGGCTTATTTTCATTTTTCTGCAAATGTCACAGAATGTTTTATTCTTCTTCTAAAATGGCTGAATAAATTTCCATTGTGAATATAAACCGTATTTTCTTTACCCATTCATATGCTGACTTCTAATAATTTAGTTACTGTGAATATTATAGCTACAAGTATCTCTACAGTAGACTGACTTATAGGCCAATTTTCTTGATGACAATAATGCAAAAATTCTCAATAAAATACTTAAAACCAGGGATGCAAGTTTGGTTCACAATGTGAAAATCAATAAATGTAATACAGCACATAAATTGATTTAAAGACAGTATTCATACAGTCATATCAATAGAGGTAGAAACGGTCTTTGACAAAGTCCAACATCTCTTTATATTTAAATAGAAATAAAAGCCTTGAGGATAGGGATAGAAGGAAATAACAAAATTAAGGCAATATACAACAAATTGACAGGTAGCATCATATTAAGTGGGGAAAAACTGGGAGCATTTCCTCTGTATTCAGTAATGCAATGAAGAGGCCCAGTCTCTTTGTGTGTATCCCATATGGCACTCCAAATCTTAGCTAAAGCAAGAGATAAGAATAATACTTTTTCTCTATAAGAAAAAGTAACTATACAGCTTCTCTATAACTTGACTAAAGAAAATAATGGGCCTGAAGATATGGCTCAGCAGTTAAGAGTGCACTGTTCTTGCAGATGAGCAGAGTTCAGCTCCCAGCACTCACAGCAGATGACTTCCTACTGCCTGTAACGCCAGCTCCAGAGGACTAGATAACCTCTTTAGCCTCCATGGGCACCTGTACTCACATGCACAGACCCTGACTCAGATTAGCTGCCACATTGTTGGCGAATATTTAGATAACTTAAAAAAACTTTTTTTTTTTTTTTTTGGTGTGTGTGTGTGTGTGTGTGTGTATAAAACCTTGGCTAATCCTAGAACTTACTCTACAGACCAGGCTGGTCTTGAACTCATAGAGATTCACCTGCTTCTGCCTCTCAAGTGCTGGGATTAAAGTTGTGTGCCACCAATGCCCAGCCAACTAAAAAAAATAACCTTTAAGCCACAGAAAAGTAAATAAGCAGAAGTGTAAAAAATCACACATCTGTAACTTTCATATGCAAATGTGTCAGTCATGTGATACACAGAGCATTTGAGTTTGGAATGAGGATGATGACTGTTTCAGGATTTAAACTAGTGTTCAGATGAAACACCATGATCAAAAGAAACTTGGGGAAGAAAGCGTTTATTAGGCTTATATATCAAGAGTCATAGACCATTGAGGAAAGCCAAGGCAGGAACTCAAACAGGGTGGGAAACTGGAGTCAGGAGCTGATGCAGAGGCCATGGAAGATGGCTCCTTACTGTCTTGCTCTCTCTGCTTTCTTAAAGAACCCAGGGCCCGCCGGCGGTGGCGGCTCACATCTTTAATCCCAGTACTCGGGAGACAGAGGCAGGCAGATCTCTGTGAGTTCGAGGCCAACCTGGGCTACAGAGTGAGTTCCAGGAAAGGCTCCAAAGCTACACAGAAAAACCCTGTCTTGAAAAATACCAAAAAAAAAAAAAAAAAAAAGAACCCAGGGCCATCAGCCCAGGGGTGGCTTCACCCTCAGAGGGCTAGACCCTCCCTCATCAATTAGTAACTAAGAAAATGCCCCACAGGCCTGCCTACAGTCTGATCCTATGGAGGTATTTTCTTAACTGAGGTTCCTTGATTGTGGCAAGTTGACATAAAACTAGCCAGGACAATGACTAAAATGAATTGGGGAGTAAATAGAGTTGAAAACAACATGGATATTTATTACAAAGAGACACACTATATTTAAAACTACATTGCAAGTGAAGTTTGAAGGTAAAAGATTATAGATATAAGATATTTTAAAACTCTTGCACTTTAAAAAATGATAAATAAAAGCAAAAAACATTATATATTCAGGTAGACACTTTTAGTCTCTGTTAAAAAAACAATCATATTTAAGATATTAGAAGGATGATTAATGAAAATGAATAAGAGACTAACAGAGAAATGAGCTACAGATATTTAGACACATTTTACATGTACTGATTAAAGGAATGATATAGATTAAATTAGCAATAGGACTCCATTTTTGTGGAAATTTAAAAAATTGTGAAGGTGTCAGGAAACATTTCTGGTGGGAACAGAAATAGGACAATCATTCTGAAAAGCAATTGAGTAAGTCATAATCTTGTAACTAGGACATATTATTTAGCACAGAAAATTACACAAAGCCATTTTCAACTATTTATCCATTCCACTTAAAATATTGTCATCTTTCAAACCCATCACTGCTGCTGTCAACCTCTACCCTCTTGGTTTTCTTGAGAATTGTATATGCTCAGCATTTCTTTAGATGATGCCATTAATTACTTAATGGTATTTATGTAACTCAATGCTGTAAGAGAAAACAAATTTATCTTCACTTTTACCAGTAGAGAAACACATATCACATGGATTAAGAAATTACCTCACTGTAACAATCAAAACAAGATTGGAGCTCATGTCTCCTAGCATCTTCATGAAGATGAGGTTTTACTGAAATGAGTTTTTACAGTTTTCTTTAGTAAGCCATTCAGAAAATTGTGATTTCATTAGATATAAAGGATATTCCCTTTCTGTTGAATGCATTGGGTAATTTTTTTTTTGTGTGTGTGTGTGTGTGTGTGTGTGTGTGTGTGTGATCCCCACTTTTCTACTTTATTTATCCTTGGATTAAAAAATGTCCTATTGATAGTTAACACATTGTAGGGAGCCCATTGCACTGCTCAGATCCACATGGTGATCTTCACACTTCACGCTGCTCAGGTCCACATGGTGATCTTCACATTTCACACTGCTCATGTCCACATGGTGATCTTCACATTTCACACTGCTCATGTCCACATGGCGATCTTCACGTTTCACACTGCTCAGATCCACATGGTGATCTTCACATTTCACACTGCTCAGGTCCACATGGTGATCTTCACACTTCACACTGCTCAGGTCCACATGGTGATCTTCACATTTCACACTGCTCAGATCCACATGGTGATCTTCACACTTCACACTGCTCATGTCCACATGGTGATCTTCACATTTCACACTGCTCAGATCCACATGGTGATCTTCACATTTCACACTGCTCATGTCCACATGGTGATCTTCACACTTCACACTGCTCATGTCCACATGGTGATCTTCACATTTCACACTGCTCAGATCCACATGGTGATCTTCACATTTCACACTGCTCAGGTCCACATGGTGATCTTCACATTTCACACTGCTCAGGTCCACATGGTGATCTTCACATTTCACACTGCTCAGGTCCACATGGTGATCTTCACATTTCACACTGCTCATGTCCACATGGTGATCTTCACGTTTCACACTGCTCAGATCCACATGGTGATCTTCACATTTCACACTGCTCATGTCCACATGGTGATCTTCACATTTCACACTGCTCAGATCCACATGGTGATCTTCACATTTCACACTGCTCAGATCCACATGGTGATCTTCACACTTCACACTGCTCATGTCCACATGGTGATCTTCACATTTCACACTGCTCAGATCCACATGGTGATCTTCACATTTCACACTGCTCAGATCCACATGGTGATCTTCACACTTCACACTGCTCATGTCCACATGGTGATCTTCACGTTTCACACTGCTCAGATCCACATGGTGATCTTCACATTTCACACTGCTCATGTCCACATGGTGATCTTCACATTTCACACTGCTCATGTCCACATGGTGATCTTCACATTTCACACTGCTCAGTTCCACATGGTGATCTTCACATTTCACACTGCTCAGATCCACATGGTGATCTTCACATTTCACACTGCTCAGGTCCACATGGTGATCTTCACACTTCACACTGCTCAGGTCCACATGGTGATCTTCACATTTCACACTGCTCAGGTCCACATGGTGATCTTCACATTTCACACTGCTCAGGTCCACATGGGGATCTTCACACTTCACACTGCTCATGTCCACATGGTGATCTTCACGTTTCACACTGCTCATGTCCACATGGTGATCTTCACATTTCACACTGCTCATGTCCACATGGTGATCTTCACATTTCACACTGCTCAGGTCCACATGGTGATCTTCACATTTCACACTGCTCAGGTCCACATGGGGATCTTCACACTTCACACTGCTCATGTCCACATGGTGATCTTCACATTTCACACTGCTCAGTTCCACATGGTGATCTTCACATTTCACACTGCTCAGATCCACATGGAGATCTTCACATTTCACACTGCTCAGGTCCACATGGTGATCTTCACATTTCACACTGCTCAGGTCCACATGGTGATCTTCACATTTCACACTGCTCATGTCCACATGGTGATCTTCACATTTCACACTGCTCAGATCCACATGGTGATCTTCACACTTCACACTGCTCATGTCCACATGGTGATCTTCACATTTCACACTGCTCAGGTCCACATGGTGATCTTCACATTTCACACTGCTCAGATCCACATGGTGATCTTCACATTTCACACTGCTCAGGTCCACATGGTGATCTTCACACTTCACACTGCTCAGGTCCACATGGTGATCTTCACATTTCACACTGCTCAGGTCCACATGGTGATCTTCACACTTCACACTGCTCATGTCCACATGGTGATCTTCACATTTCACACTGCTCAGTTCCACATGGTGATCTTCACATTTCACACTGCTCAGATCCACATGGTGATCTTCACATTTCACACTGCTCAGGTCCACATGGTGATCTTCACATTTCACACTGCTCAGGTCCACATGGTGATCTTCACATTTCACACTGCTCATGTCCACATGGTGATCTTCACATTTCACACTGCTCAGGTCCACATGGGGATCTTCACACTTCACACTGCTCATGTCCACATGGTGATCTTCACATTTCACACTGCTCAGGTCCACATGGTGATCTTCACATTTCACACTGCTCAGATCCACATGGTGATCTTCACATTTCACACTGCTCAGGTCCACATGGTGATCTTCACACTTCACACTGCTCAGGTACACATGGTGATCTTCACATTTCACACTGCTCAGGTCCACATGGTGATCTTCACATTTCACACTGCTCATGTCCACATGGTGATCTTCACACTTCACACTGCTCATGTCCACATGGTGATCTTCACATTTCACACTGCTCATGTCCACATGGTGATCTTCACATTTGACACTGCTCAGGTCCACATGGTGATCTTCACATTTCACACTGCTCAGGTCCACATGGTGATCTTCACATTTCACACTGCTCAGGTCCACATGGTGATCTTCACATTTCACACTGCTCATGTCCACATGGTGATCTTCACGTTTCACACTGCTCATGTCCACATGGTGATCTTCACGTTTCACACTGCTCATGTCCACATGGTGATCTTCACACTTCACACTGCTCATGTCCACATGGTGATCTTCACACTTCACACTGCTCAGATCCACATGGTGATCTTCACACTTCACACTGCTCAGATCCACATGGTGATCTTCACACTTTACACTGCTCATGTCCACATGGTGATCTTCACATTTCACACTGCTCAGATCCACATGGTGATCTTCACACTTCACACTGCTCATGTCCACATGGTGATCTTCACATTTCACACTGCTCAGATCCACATGGTGATCTTCACATTTCACACTGCTCAGATCCACATGGTGATCTTCACACTTCACACTGCTCATGTCCACATGGTGATCTTCACATTTCACACTGCTCAGTTCCACATGGTGATCTTCACATTTCACACTGCTCAGATCCACATGGTGATCTTCCCATTTCACACTGCTCAGGTCCACATGGTGATCTTCACATTTCACACTGCTCAGGTCCACATGGTGATCTTCACATTTCACACTGCTCATGTCCACATGGTGATCTTCACATTTCACACTGCTCAGATCCACATGGTGATCTTCACACTTCACACTGCTCAGGTCCACATGGTGATCTTCACACTTCACACTGCTCAGGTCCACATGGTGATTTTCACATTTCACACTGCTCATGTCCACATGGTGATCTTCACATTTCACACTGCTCATGTCCACATGGTGATCTTCACATTTCACACTGCTCAGATCCACATGGTGATCTTCACATTTCACACTGCTCAGATCCACATGGTGATCTTCACATTTCACACTGCTCAGATCCACATGGTGATCTTCACACTTCACACTGCTCATGTCCACATGGTGATCTTCACATTTCACACTGCTCAGATCCACATGGTGATCTTCACATTTCACACTGCTCAGATCCACATGGTGATCTTCACACTTCACACTGCTCATGTCCACATGGTGATCTTCACGTTTCACACTGCTCAGATCCACATGGTGATCTTCACATTTCACACTGCTCATGTCCACATGGTGATCTTCACACTTCACACTGCTCATGTCCACATGGTGATCTTCACATTTCACACTGCTCAGTTCCACATGGTGATCTTCACATTTCACACTGCTCAGATCCACATGGTGATCTTCACATTTCACACTGCTCAGGTCCACATGGTGATCTTCACACTTCACACTGCTCATGTCCACATGGTGATCTTCACATTTCACACTGCTCAGGTCCACATGGTGATCTTCACATTTCACACTGCTCAGGTCCACATGGTGATCTTCACATTTCACACTGCTCATGTCCACATGGTGATCTTCACGTTTCACACTGCTCAGATCCACATGGTGATCTTCACATTTCACACTGCTCATGTCCACATGGTGATCTTCACACTTCACACTGCTCAGATCCACATGGTGATCTTCACACTTCACACTGCTCAGATCCACATGGTGATCTTCACACTTTACACTGCTCATGTCCACATGGTGATCTTCACATTTCACACTGCTCAGATCCACATGGTGATCTTCACACTTCACACTGCTCATGTCCACATGGTGATCTTCACATTTCACACTGCTCAGATCCACATGGTGATCTTCACATTTCACACTGCTCATGTCCACATGGTGATCTTGACATTTCACACTGCTCAGATCCACATGGTGATGTTCACACTTCACACTGCTCATGTCCACATGGTGATCTTCACATTTCACACTGCTCAGTTCCACATGGTGATCTTCACATTTCACACTGCTCAGATCCACATGGTGATCTTCCCATTTCACACTGCTCAGGTCCACATGGTGATCTTCACATTTCACACTGCTCAGGTCCACATGGTGATCTTCACATTTCACACTGCTCATGTCCACATGGTGATCTTCACATTTCACACTGCTCAGATCCACATGGTGATCTTCACACTTCACACTGCTCAGGTCCACATGGTGATCTTCACACTTCACACTGCTCAGGTCCACATGGTGATCTTCACATTTCACACTGCTCATGTCCACATGGTGATCTTCACATTTCACACTGCTCATGTCCACATGGCGATCTTCACGTTTCACACTGCTCAGATCCACATGGTGATCTTCACATTTCACACTGCTCAGGTCCACATGGTGATCTTCACACTTCACACTGCTCAGGTCCACATGGTGATCTTCACATTTCACACTGCTCAGATCCACATGGTGATCTTCACACTTCACACTGCTCATGTCCACATGGTGATCTTTACATTTCACACTGCTCAGATCCACATGGTGATCTTCACATTTCACACTGCTCATGTCCACATGGTGATCTTCACATTTCACACTGCTCATGTCCACATGGTGATCTTCACATTTCACACTGCTCAGATCCTCATGGTGATCTTCACATTTCACACTGCTCAGGTCCACATGGTGATCTTCACATTTCACACTGCTCAGGTCCACATGGTGATCTTCACATTTCACACTGCTCAGGTCCACATGGTGATCTTCACATTTCACACTGCTCATGTCCACATGGTGATCTTCACATTTCACACTGCTCAGATCCACATGGTGATCTTCACATTTCACACTGCTCATGTCCACATGGTGATCTTCACATTTCACACTGCTCAGATCCACATGGTGATCTTCACTATTCACACTGCTCATGTCCACATGGTGATCTTCACATTTCACACTGCTCAGTTCCACATGGTGATCTTCACATTTCACACTGCTCAGATCCACATGGTGATCTTCCCATTTCACACTGCTCAGGTCCACATGGTGATCTTCACATTTCACACTGCTCAGGTCCACATGGTGATCTTCACATTTCACACTGCTCAGGTCCACATGGTGATCTTCACATTTCACACTGCTCTGATCCACATGGTGATCTTCACACTTCACACTGCTCAGGTCCACATGGTGATCTTCACATTTCACACTGCTCAGGTCCACATGGTGATCTTCACATTTCACACTGCTCAGATCCACATGGTGATCTTCACATTTCACACTGCTCATGTCCACATGGTGATCTTCACACTTCACACTACTCAGGTCCACATGGTGATCTTCACATTTCACACTGCTCAGGTCCACATGGTGATCTTCACATTTCACACTGCTCATGTCCACATGGTGATCTTCACACTTCACACTGCTCATGTCCACATGGTGATATTCACATTTCACACTGCTCAGATCCACATGGTGATCTTCACATTTCACACTGCTCAGGTCCACATGGTGATCTTCACATTTCACACTGCTCAGGTCCACATGGTGATCTTCACATTTCACACTGCTCAGGTCCACATGGTGATCTTCACATATCACACTGCTCATGTCCACATGGTGATCTTCACGTTTCACACTGCTCAGATCCACATGGTGATCTTCACATTTCACACTGCTCATGTCCACATGGTGATCTTCACATTTCACACTGCTCAGATCCACATGGTGATCTTCACATTTCACACTGCTCAGATCCACATGGTGATCTTCACACTTCACACTGCTCATGTCCACATGGTGATCTTCACATTTCACACTGCTCAGATCCACATGGTGATCTTCACATTTCACACTGCTCAGATCCACATGGTGATCTTCACACTTCACACTGCTCATGTCCACATGGTGATCTTCACATTTCACACTGCTCAGATCCACATGGTGATCTTCACATTTCACACTGCTCATGTCCACATGGTGATCTTGACATTTCACACTGCTCAGATCCACATGGTGATCTTCACACTTCACACTGCTCATGTCCACATGGTGATCTTCCCATTTCACACTGCTCAGGTCCACATGGTGATCTTCACATTTCACACTGCTCAGGTCCACATGGTGATCTTCACATTTCACACTGCTCAGGTCCACATGGTGATCTTCACATTTCACACTGCTCAGGTCCACATGGTGATCTTCACATTTCACACTGCTCATGTCCACATGGTGATCTTCACGTTTCACACTGCTCAGATCCACATGGTGATCTTCACATTTCACACTGCTCATGTCCACATGGTGATCTTCACATTTCACACTGCTCAGATCCACATGGTGATCTTCACATTTCACACTGCTCAGATCCACATGGTGATCTTCATACTTCACACTGCTCATGTCCACATGGTGATCTTCACATTTCACACTGCTCAGATCCACATGGTGATCTTCACATTTCACACTGCTCAGATCCACATGATGATCTTCACACTTCACACTGCTCATGTCCACATGGTGATCTTCACGTTTCACACTGCTCAGATCCACATGGTGATCTTCACATTTCACACTGCTCATGTCCACATGGTGATCTTCACACTTCACACTGCTCATGTCCACATGGTGATCTTCACATTTCACACTGCTCAGTTCCACATGGTGATCTTCACATTTCACACTGCTCAGATCCACATGGTGATCTTCACATTTCACACTGCTCAGGTCCACATGGTGATCTTCACATTTCACACTGCTCAGGTCCACATGGTGATCTTCACATTTCACACTGCTCATGTCCACATGGTGATCTTCACATTTCACACTGCTCAGGTCCACATGGGGATCTTCACACTTCACACTGCTCATGTCCACATGGTGATCTTCACATTTCACACTGCTCAGGTCCACATGGTGATCTTCACATTTCACACTGCTCAGATCCACATGGTGATCTTCACATTTCACACTGCTCAGGTCCACATGGTGATCTTCACACTTCACACTGCTCAGGTCCACATGGTGATCTTCACATTTCACACTGCTCAGGTCCACATGGTGATCTTCACATTTCACACTGCTCATGTCCACATGGTGATCTTCACACTTCACACTGCTCATGTCCACATGGTGATCTTCACATTTCACACTGCTCATGTCCACATGGTGATCTTCACATTTCACACTGCTCAGGTCCACATGGTGATCTTCACATTTCACACTGCTCAGGTCCACATGGTGATCTTCACATTTCACACTGCTCAGGTCCACATGGTGATCTTCACATTTCACACTGCTCATGTCCACATGGCGATCTTCACGTTTCACACTGCTCATGTCCACATGGTGATCTTCACGTTTCACACTGCTCATGTCCACATGGTGATCTTCACACTTCACACTGCTCATGTCCACATGGTGATCTTCACACTTCACACTGCTCAGATCCACATGGTGATCTTCACACTTCACACTGCTCAGATCCACATGGTGATCTTCACACTTTACACTGCTCATGTCCACATGGTGATCTTCACATTTCACACTGCTCAGATCCACATGGTGATCTTCACACTTCACACTGCTCATGTCCACATGGTGATCTTCACATTTCACACTGCTCAGATCCACATGGTGATCTTCACATTTCACACTGCTCAGATCCACATGGTGATCTTCACACTTCACACTGCTCATGTCCACATGGTGATCTTCACATTTCACACTGCTCAGTTCCACATGGTGATCTTCACATTTCACACTGCTCAGATCCACATGGTGATCTTCCCATTTCACACTGCTCAGGTCCACATGGTGATCTTCACATTTCACACTGCTCAGGTCCACATGGTGATCTTCACATTTCACACTGCTCATGTCCACATGGTGATCTTCACATTTCACACTGCTCAGATCCACATGGTGATCTTCACACTTCACACTGCTCAGGTCCACATGGTGATCTTCACACTTCACACTGCTCAGGTCCACATGGTGATTTTCACATTTCACACTGCTCATGTCCACATGGTGATCTTCACATTTCACACTGCTCATGTCCACATGGTGATCTTCACATTTCACACTGCTCAGATCCACATGGTGATCTTCACATTTCACACTGCTCAGATCCACATGGTGATCTTCACACTTCACACTGCTCATGTCCACATGGTGATCTTCACATTTCACACTGCTCAGATCCACATGGTGATCTTCACATTTCACACTGCTCAGATCCACATGGTGATCTTCACACTTCACACTGCTCATGTCCACATGGTGATCTTCACGTTTCACACTGCTCAGATCCACATGGTGATCTTCACATTTCACACTGCTCATGTCCACATGGTGATCTTCACACTTCACACTGCTCAGGTCCACATGGTGATCTTCACATTTCACACTGCTCAGGTCCACATGGTGATCTTCACATTTCACACTGCTCATGTCCACATGGTGATCTTCACACTTCACACTGCTCATGTCCACATGGTGATCTTCACATTTCACACTGCTCATGTCCACATGGTGATCTTCACATTTCACACTGCTCAGGTCCACATGGTGATCTTCACATTTCACACTGCTCAGGTCCACATGGTGATCTTCACATTTCACACTGCTCAGGTCCACATGGTGATCTTCACATTTCACACTGCTCATGTCCACATGGTGATCTTCACGTTTCACACTGCTCATGTCCACATGGTGATCTTCACGTTTCACACTGCTCATGTC
The DNA here is from genome assembly GCF_949786415.1 of Peromyscus eremicus. NCBI lineage: Eukaryota > Metazoa > Chordata > Mammalia > Rodentia > Cricetidae > Peromyscus > Peromyscus eremicus. Next base: position 42,011,259 of record NC_081420.1, read on the forward strand.
CACATGGTGATCTTCACACTTCACACTGCTCATGTCCACATGGTGATCTTCACACTTCACACTGCTCAGATCCACATGGTGATCTTCACACTTCACACTGCTCAGATCCACATGGTGATCTTCACACTTTACACTGCTCATGTCCACATGGTGATCTTCACATTTCACACTGCTCAGATCCACATGGTGATCTTCACACTTCACACTGCTCATGTCCACATGGTGATCTTCACATTTCACACTGCTCAGATCCACATGGTGATCTTCACATTTCACACTGCTCAGATCCACATGGTGATCTTCACACTTCACACTGCTCATGTCCACATGGTGATCTTCACATTTCACATTGCTCAGTTCCACATGGTGATCTTCACATTTCACACTGCTCAGATCCACATGGTGATCTTCCCATTTCACACTGCTCAGGTCCACATGGTGATCTTCACATTTCACACTGCTCAGGTCCACATGGTGATCTTCACATTTCACACTGCTCATGTCCACATGGTGATCTTCACATTTCACACTGCTCAGATCCACATGGTGATCTTCACACTTCACACTGCTCAGGTCCACATGGTGATCTTCACACTTCACACTGCTCAGGTCCACATGGTGATTTTCACATTTCACACTGCTCATGTCCACATGGTGATCTTCACATTTCACACTGCTCATGTCCACATGGTGATCTTCACATTTCACACTGCTCAGATCCACATGGTGATCTTCACATTTCACACTGCTCAGATCCACATGGTGATCTTCACACTTCACACTGCTCATGTCCACATGGTGATCTTCACATTTCACACTGCTCAGATCCACATGGTGATCTTCACATTTCACACTGCTCAGATCCACATGGTGATCTTCACATTTCACACTGCTCAGGTCCACATGGTGATCTTCACACTTCACACTGCTCAGGTCCACATGGTGATCTTCACATTTCACACTGCTCAGGTCCACATGGTGATCTTCACATTTCACACTGCTCATGTCCACATGGTGATCTTCACACTTCACACTGCTCATGTCCACATGGTGATCTTCACATTTCACACTGCTCATGTCCACATGGTGATCTTCACATTTCACACTGCTCAGGTCCACATGGTGATCTTCACATTTCACACTGCTCAGGTCCACATGGTGATCTTCACATTTCACACTGCTCAGGTCCACATGGTGATCTTCACATTTCACACTGCTCATGTCCACATGGTGATCTTCACGTTTCACACTGCTCATGTCCACATGGTGATCTTCACGTTTCACACTGCTCATGTCCACATGGTGATCTTCACACTTCACACTGCTCATGTCCACATGGTGATCTTCACACTTCACACTGCTCAGATCCACATGGTGATCTTCACACTTCACACTGCTCAGATCCACATGGTGATCTTCACACTTTACACTGCTCATGTCCACATGGTGATCTTCACATTTCACACTGCTCAGATCCACATGGTGATCTTCACACTTCACACTGCTCATGTCCACATGGTGATCTTCACATTTCACACTGCTCAGATCCACATGGTGATCTTCACATTTCACACTGCTCAGATCCACATGGTGATCTTCACACTTCACACTGCTCATGTCCACATGGTGATCTTCACATTTCACACTGCTCAGTTCCACATGGTGATCTTCACATTTCACACTGCTCAGATCCACATGGTGATCTTCCCATTTCACACTGCTCAGGTCCACATGGTGATCTTCACATTTCACACTGCTCAGGTCCACATGGTGATCTTCACATTTCACACTGCTCATGTCCACATGGTGATCTTCACATTTCACACTGCTCAGATCCACATGGTGATCTTCACACTTCACACTGCTCAGGTCCACATGGTGATCTTCACACTTCACACTGCTCAGGTCCACATGGTGATTTTCACATTTCACACTGCTCATGTCCACATGGTGATCTTCACATTTCACACTGCTCATGTCCACATGGTGATCTTCACATTTCACACTGCTCAGATCCACATGGTGATCTTCACATTTCACACTGCTCAGATCCACATGGTGATCTTCACACTTCACACTGCTCATGTCCACATGGTGATCTTCACATTTCACACTGCTCAGATCCACATGGTGATCTTCACATTTCACACTGCTCAGATCCACATGGTGATCTTCACACTTCACACTGCTCATGTCCACATGGTGATCTTCACGTTTCACACTGCTCAGATCCACATGGTGATCTTCACATTTCACACTGCTCATGTCCACATGGTGATCTTCACACTTCACACTGCTCAGGTCCACATGGTGATCTTCACATTTCACACTGCTCAGGTCCACATGGTGATCTTCACATTTCACACTGCTCATGTCCACATGGTGATCTTCACACTTCACACTGCTCATGTCCACATGGTGATCTTCACATTTCACACTGCTCATGTCCACATGGTGATCTTCACATTTCACACTGCTCAGGTCCACATGGTGATCTTCACATTTCACACTGCTCAGGTCCACATGGTGATCTTCACATTTCACACTGCTCAGGTCCACATGGTGATCTTCACATTTCACACTGCTCATGTCCACATGGTGATCTTCACGTTTCACACTGCTCATGTCCACATGGTGATCTTCACGTTTCACACTGCTCATGTCCACATGGTGATCTTCACACTTCACACTGCTCATGTCCACATGGTGATCTTCACACTTCACACTGCTCAGATCCACATGGTGATCTTCACACTTCACACTGCTCAGATCCACATGGTGATCTTCACACTTTACACTGCTCATGTCCACATGGTGATCTTCACATTTCACACTGCTCAGATCCACATGGTGATCTTCACACTTCACACTGCTCATGTCCACATGGTGATCTTCACATTTCACACTGCTCAGATCCACATGGTGATCTTCACATTTCACACTGCTCAGATCCACATGGTGATCTTCACACTTCACACTGCTCATGTCCACATGGTGATCTTCACATTTCACACTGCTCAGTTCCACATGGTGATCTTCACATTTCACACTGCTCAGATCCACATGGTGATCTTCCCATTTCACACTGCTCAGGTCCACATGGTGATCTTCACATTTCACACTGCTCAGTCCACATGGTGATCTTCACATTTCACACTGCTCATGTCCACATGGTGATCTTCACATTTCACACTGCTCAGATCCACATGGTGATCTTCAACACTTCACACTGCTCAGGTCCACATGGTGATCTTCACACTTCACACTGCTCAGGTCCACATGGTGATTTTCACATTTCACACTGCTCATGTCCACATGGTGATCTTCACATTTCACACTGCTCATGTCCACATGGTGATCTTCACATTTCACACTGCTCAGATCCACATGGTGATCTTCACATTTCACACTGCTCAGATCCACATGGTGATCTTCACACTTCACACTGCTCATGTCCACATGGTGATCTTCACATTTCACACTGCTCAGATCCACATGGTGATCTTCACATTTCACACTGCTCAGATCCACATGGTGATCTTCACACTTCACACTGCTCATGTCCACATGGTGATCTTCACGTTTCACACTGCTCAGATCCACATGGTGATCTTCACATTTCACACTGCTCATGTCCACATGGTGATCTTCACACTTCACACTGCTCATGTCCACATGGTGATCTTCACATTTCACACTGCTCAGTTCCACATGGTGATCTTCACATTTCACACTGCTCAGATCCACATGGTGATCTTCACATTTCACACGGCTCAGGTCCACATGGTGATCTTCACACTTCACACTGCTCATGTCCACATGGTGATCTTCACATTTCACACTGCTCAGGTCCACATGGTGATCTTCACATTTCACACTGCTCAGGTCCACATGGTGATCTTCACATTTCACACTGCTCATGTCCACATGGTGATCTTCACGTTTCACACTGCTCAGATCCACATGGTGATCTTCACATTTCACACTGCTCATGTCCACATGGTGATCTTCACACTTCACACTGCTCAGATCCACATGGTGATCTTCACACTTCACACTGCTCAGATCCACATGGTGATCTTCACACTTTACACTGCTCATGTCCACATGGTGATCTTCACATTTCACACTGCTCAGATCCACATGGTGATCTTCACACTTCACACTGCTCATGTCCACATGGTGATCTTCACATTTCACACTGCTCAGATCCACATGGTGATCTTCACATTTCACACTGCTCATGTCCACATGGTGATCTTGACATTTCACACTGCTCAGATCCACATGGTGATGTTCACACTTCACACTGCTCATGTCCACATGGTGATCTTCACATTTCACACTGCTCAGTTCCACATGGTGATCTTCACATTTCACACTGCTCAGATCCACATGGTGATCTTCCCATTTCACACTGCTCAGGTCCACATGGTGATCTTCACATTTCACACTGCTCAGGTCCACATGGTGATCTTCACATTTCACACTGCTCATGTCCACATGGTGATCTTCACATTTCACACTGCTCAGATCCACATGGTGATCTTCACACTTCACACTGCTCAGGTCCACATGGTGATCTTCACACTTCACACTGCTCAGGTCCACATGGTGATCTTCACATTTCACACTGCTCATGTCCACATGGTGATCTTCACATTTCACACTGCTCATGTCCACATGGCGATCTTCACGTTTCACACTGCTCAGATCCACATGGTGATCTTCACATTTCACACTGCTCAGGTCCACATGGTGATCTTCACACTTCACACTGCTCAGGTCCACATGGTGATCTTCACATTTCACACTGCTCAGATCCACATGGTGATCTTCACACTTCACACTGCTCATGTCCACATGGTGATCTTCACATTTCACACTGCTCAGATCCACATGGTAATCTTCACATTTCACACTGCTCATGTCCACATGGTGATCTTCACATTTCACACTGCTCATGTCCACATGGTGATCTTCACATTTCACACTGCTCAGATCCTCATGGTGATCTTCACATTTCACACTGCTCAGGTCCACATGGTGATCTTCACATTTCACACTGCTCAGGTCCACATGGTGATCTTCACATTTCACACTGCTCAGGTCCACATGGTGATCTTCACATTTCACACTGCTCATGTCCACATGGTGATCTTCACATTTCACACTGCTCAGATCCACATGGTGATCTTCACATTTCACACTGCTCATGTCCACATGGTGATCTTCACATTTCACACTGCTCAGATCCACATGGTGATCTTCACTATTCACACTGCTCATGTCCACATGGTGATCTTCACATTTCACACTGCTCAGTTCCACATGGTGATCTTCACATTTCACACTGCTCAGATCCACATGGTGATCTTCCCATTTCACACTGCTCAGGTCCACATGGTGATCTTCACATTTCACACTGCTCAGGTCCACATGGTGATCTTCACATTTCACACTGCTCAGGTCCACATGGTGATCTTCACATTTCACACTGCTCAGATCCACATGGTGATCTTCACACTTCACACTGCTCAGGTCCACATGGTGATCTTCACATTTCACACTGCTCAGGTCCACATGGTGATCTTCACATTTCACACTGCTCAGATCCACATGGTGATCTTCACATTTCACACTGCTCATGTCCACATGGTGATCTTCACACTTCACACTACTCAGGTCCACATGGTGATCTTCACATTTCACACTGCTCAGGTCCACATGGTGATCTTCACATTTCACACTGCTCATGTCCACATGGTGATCTTCACACTTCACACTGCTCATGTCCACATGGTGATATTCACATTTCACACTGCTCAGATCCACATGGTGATCTTCACATTTCACACTGCTCAGGTCCACATGGTGATCTTCACATTTCACACTGCTCAGGTCCACATGGTGATCTTCACATTTCACACTGCTCAGGTCCACATGGTGATCTTCACATTTCACACTGCTCATGTCCACATGGTGATCTTCACGTTTCACACTGCTCAGATCCACATGGTGATCTTCACATTTCACACTGCTCATGTCCACATGGTGATCTTCACGTTTCACACTGCTCAGATCCACATGGTGATCTTCACATTTCACACTGCTCAGATCCACATGGTGATCTTCACACTTCACACTGCTCATGTCCACATGGTGATCTTCACATTTCACACTGCTCAGATCCACATGGTGATCTTCACATTTCACACTGCTCATGTCCACATGGTGATCTTCACACTTCACACTGCTCATGTCCACATGGTGATCTTCACATTTCACACTGCTCAGTTCCACATGGTGATCTTCACATTTCACACTGCTCAGATCCACATGGTGATCTTCACATTTCACACTGCTCAGGTCCACATGGTGATCTTCACATTTCACACTGCTCAGGTCCACATGGTGATCTTCACATTTCACACTGCTCATGTCCACATGGTGATCTTCACATTTCACACTGCTCAGATCCACATGGTGATCTTCACACTTCACACTGCTCATGTCCACATGGTGATCTTCACATTTCACACTGCTCAGGTCCACATGGTGATCTTCACATTTCACACTGCTCAGATCCACATGGTGATCTTCACATTTCACACTGCTCATGTCCACATGGTGATCTTCACACTTCACACTGCTCAGGTCCACATGGTGATCTTCACATTTCACACTGCTCAGGTCCACATGGTGATCTTCACATTTCACACTGCTCATGTCCACATGGTGATCTTCACACTTCACACTGCTCATGTCCACATGGTGATCTTCACATTTCACACTGCTCAGGTCCACATGGTGATCTTCACACTTCACACTGCTCATGTCCACATGGTGATCTTCACATTTCACACTGCTCAGTTCCACATGGTGATCTTCACATTTCACACTGCTCATGTCCACATGGTGATCTTCACATTTCACACTGCTCAGGTCCACATGGTGATCTTCACATTTCACACTGCTCACGTCCACATGGTGATCTTCACATTTCACACTGCTCATGTCCACATGGTGATCTTCACATTTCACACTGCTCAGATCCACATGGTGATCTTCACACTTCACACTGCTCAGGTCCACATGGTGATCTTCACACTTCACACTGCTCAGGTCCACATGGTGATCTTCACATTTCACACTGCTCATGTCCACATGGTGATCTTCACATTTCACACTGCTCATGTCCACATGGCGATCTTCACGTGTCACACTGCTCAGATCCACATGGTGATCTTCACGTTTCACACTGCTCAGGTCCACATGGTGATCTTCATACTTCACACTGCTCAGGTGCACATGGTGATCTTCACATTTCACACTGCTCAGATCCACATGGTGATCTTCACACTTTACACTGCTCATGTCCACATGGTGATCTTCACATTTCACACTGCTCAGATCCACATGGTGATCTTCACATTTCACACTGCTCATGTCCACATGGTGATCTTCACACTTCACACTGCTCATGTCCACATGGTGATCTTCACATTTCACACTGCTCAGATCCACATGGTGATCTTCACATTTCACACTGCTCAGGTCCACATGGTGATCTTCACATTTCACACTGCTCAGGTCCACATGGTGATCTTCACATTTCACACTGCTCAGGTCCACATGGTGATCTTCACATTTCACACTGCTCATGTCCACATGGTGATCTTCACGTTTCACACTGCTCAGATCCACATGGTGATCTTCACATTTCACACTGCTCATGTCCACATGGTGATCTTCACATTTCACACTGCTCAGATCCACATGGTGATCTTCACATTTCACACTGCTCATGTCCACATGGTGATCTTCACATTTCACACTGCTCAGTTCCACATGGTGATCTTCACATTTCACACTGCTCAGATCCACATGGTGATCTTCCCATTTCACACTGCTCAGGTCCACATGGTGATCTTCACATTTCACACTGCTCATGTCCACATGGCGATCTTCACGTTTCACACTGCTCAGATCCACATGGTGATCTTCACGTTTCACACTGCTCAGGTCCACATGGTGATCTTCACATTTCACACTGCTCAGGTCCACATGGTGATCTTCACACTTCACACTGCTCAGATCCACATGGTGATCTTCACACTTCACACTGCTCATGTCCACATGGTGATCTTCACATTTCACACTGCTCAGATCCACATGGTGATCTTCACTTTTCACACTGCTCATGTCCACACGGTGATCTTCACACTTCACACTGCTCATGTCCACATGGTGATCTTCACATTTCACACTGCTCAGATCCACATGGTGATCTTCACATTTCACACTGCTCAGGTCCACATGGTGATCTTCACATTTCACACTGCTCAGGTCCACATGGTGATCTTCACATTTCACACTGCTCAGGTCCACATGGTGATCTTCACATTTCATACTGCTCATGTCCACATGGTGATCTTCACGTTTCACACTGCTCAGATCCACATGGTGATCTTCACATTTCACACTGCTCATGTCCACATGGTGATCTTCACATTTCACACTGGTCAGATCCACATGGTGATCTTCACATTTCACACTGCTCATGTCCACATGGTGATCTTCACATTTCACACTGCTCAGTTCCACATGGTGATCTTCACATTTCACACTGCTCAGATCCACATGGTGATCTTCCCATTTCACACTGCTCAGGTCCACATGGTGATCTTCACATTTCACACTGCTCAGGTCCACATGGTGATCTTCACATTTCACACTGCTCATGTCCACATGGTGATCTTCACATTTCACACTGCTCAGATCCACATGGTGATCTTCACACTTCACACTGCTCAGGTCCACATGGTGATCTTCACATTTCACACTGCTCAGGTCCACATGGTGATCTTCACATTTCACACTGCTCAGATCCACATGGTGATCTTCACACTTTACACTGCTCATGTCCACATGGTGATCTTCACACTTCACACTACTCAGGTCCACATGGTGATCTTCACATTTCACACTGCTCAGGTCCACATGGTGATCTTCACATTTCACACTGCTCATGTCCACATGGTGATCTTCACACTTCACACTGCTCATGTCCACATGGTGATCTTCACATTTCACACTGCTCAGGTCCACATGGTGATCTTCACATTTCACACTGCTCAGGTCCACATGGTGATCTTCACATTTCACACTGCTCAGGTCCACATGGTGATCTTCACATTTCACACTGCTCAGGTCCACATGGTGATCTTCACATTTCACACTGCTCATGTCCACATGGTGATCTTCACGTTTCACACTGCTCAGATCCACATGGTGATCTTCACATTTCACACTGCTCATGTCCACATGGTGATCTTCACATTTCACACTGCTCAGATCCACATGGTGATCTTCACATTTCACACTGCTCAGATCCACATGGTGATCTTCACACTTCACACTGCTCATGTCCACATGGTGATCTTCACATTTCACACTGCTCAGATCCACATGGTGATCTTCACATTTCACACTGCTCAGATCCACATGGTGATCTTCACACTTCACACTGCTCATGTCCACATGGTGATCTTCACACTTTACACTGCTCATGTCCACATGGTGATCTTCACATTTCACACTGCTCAGATCCACATGGTGATCTTCACACTTCACACTGCTCATGTCCACATGGTGATCTTCACATTTCACACTGCTCAGATCCACATGGTGATCTTCACATTTCACACTGCTCATGTCCACATGGTGATCTTGACATTTCACACTGCTCAGATCCACATGGTGATCTTCACACTTCACACTGCTCATGTCCACATGGTGATCTTCACATTTCACACTGCTCAGTTCCACATGGTGATCTTCACATTTCACACTGCTCAGATCCACATGGTGATCTTCCCATTTCACACTGCTCAGGTCCACATGGTGATCTTCACATTTCACACTGCTCAGGTCCACATGGTGATCTTCACATTTCACACTGCTCATGTCCACATGGTGATCTTCACATTTCACACTGCTCAGATCCACATGGTGATCTTCACACTTCACACTGCTCAGGTCCACATGGTGATCTTCACACTTCACACTGCTCAGGTCCACATGGTGATCTTCACATTTCACACTGCTCATGTCCACATGGTGATCTTCACATTTCACACTGCTCATGTCCACATGGCGATCTTCACGTTTCACACTGCTCAGATCCACATGGTGATCTTCACATTTCACACTGCTCAGGTCCACATGGTGATCTTCACACTTCACACTGCTCAGGTCCACATGGTGATCTTCACATTTCACACTGCTCAGATCCACATGGTGATCTTCACACTTCACACTGCTCATGTCCACATGGTGATATTCACATTTCACACTGCTCAGGTCCACATGGTGATCTTCCCATTTCACACTGCTCAGGTCCACATGGTGATCTTCACATTTCACACTGCTCAGGTCCACATGGTGATCTTCACATTTCACACTGCTCAGGTCCACATGGTGATCTTCACATTTCACACTGCTCATGTCCACATGGTGATCTTCACGTTTCACACTGCTCAGATCCACATGGTGATCTTCACATTTCACACTGCTCATGTCCACATGGTGATCTTCACATTTCACACTGCTCAGATCCACATGGTGATCTTCACATTTCACACTGCTCAGATCCACATGGTGATCTTCACACTTCACACTGCTCATGTCCACATGGTGATCTTCACATTTCACACTGCTCAGATCCACATGGTGATCTTCACATTTCACACTGCTCAGATCCACATGGTGATCTTCACACTTCACACTGCTCATGTCCACATGGTGATCTTCACATTTCACACTGCTCAGATCCACATGGTGATCTTCACATTTCACACTGCTCAGATCCACATGGTGATCTTCACACTTCACACTACTCATGTCCACATGGTGATCTTCACATTTCACACTGCTCAGATCCACATGGTGATCTTCACATTTCACACTGCTCATGTCCACATGGTGATCTTCACACTTCACACTGCTCATGTCCACATGGTGATCTTCACATTTCACACTGCTCAGTTCCACATGGTGATCTTCACATTTCACACTGCTCAGATCCACATGGTGATCTTCACATTTCACACTGCTCAGGTCCACATGGTGATCTTCACATTTCACACTGCTCAGGTCCACATGGTGATCTTCACATTTCACACTGCTCATGTCCACATGGTGATCTTCACATTTCACACTGCTCAGATCCACATGGTGATCTTCACACTTCACACTGCTCAGGTCCACATGGTGATCTTCACATTTCACACTGCTCAGGTCCACATGGTGATCTTCACATTTCACACTGCTCAGATCCACATGGTGATCTTCACATTTCACACTGCTCATGTCCACATGGTGATCTTCACACTTCACAATGCTCAGGTCCACATGGTGATCTTCACATTTCACACTGCTCAGGTCCACATGGTGATCTTCACATTTCACACTGCTCAGGTCCACATGGTGATCTTCACACTTCACACTGCTCATGTCCACATGGTGATCTTCACATTTCACACTGCTCAGGTCCACATGGTGATCTTCACACTTCACACTGCTCATGTCCACATGGTGATCTTCACATTTCACACTGCTCAGTTCCACATGGTGATCTTCACATTTCACACTGCTCACGTCCACATGGTGATCTTCACATTTCACACTGCTCAGGTCCACATGGTGATCTTCACATTTCACACTGCTCACGTCCACATGGTGATCTTCACATTTCACACTGCTCATGTCCACATGGTGATCTTCACATTTCACACTGCTCAGATCCACATGGTGATCTTCACACTTCACACTGCTCAGGTCCACATGGTGATCTTCACACTTCACACTGCTCAGGTCCACATGGTGATCTTCACATTTCACACTGCTCATGTCCACATGGTGATCTTCACATTTCACACTGCTCATGTCCACATGGCGATCTTCACGTGTCACACTGCTCAGATCCACATGGTGATCTTCACGTTTCACACTGCTCAGGTCCACATGGTGATCTTCATACTTCACACTGCTCAGGTGCACATGGTGATCTTCACATTTCACACTGCTCAGATCCACATGGTGATCTTCACACTTTACACTGCTCATGTCCACATGGTGATCTTCACATTTCACACTGCTCAGATCCACATGGTGATCTTCACATTTCACACTGCTCATGTCCACATGGTGATCTTCACACTTCACACTGCTCATGTCCACATGGTGATCTTCACATTTCACACTGCTCAGATCCACATGGTGATCTTCACATTTCACACTGCTCAGGTCCACATGGTGATCTTCACATTTCACACTGCTCAGGTCCACATGGTGATCTTCACATTTCACACTGCTCAGGTCCACATGGTGATCTTCACATTTCACACTGCTCATGTCCACATGGTGATCTTCACGTTTCACACTGCTCAGATCCACATGGTGATCTTCACATTTCACACTGCTCATGTCCACATGGTGATCTTCACATTTCACACTGCTCAGATCCACATGGTGATCTTCACATTTCACACTGCTCATGTCCACATGGTGATCTTCACATTTCACACTGCTCAGTTCCACATGGTGATCTTCACATTTCACACTGCTCAGATCCACATGGTGATCTTCCCATTTCACACTGCTCAGGTCCACATGGTGATCTTCACATTTCACACTGCTCAGGTCCACATGGTGATCTTCACATTTCACACTGCTCATGTCCACATGGTGATCTTCACATTTCACACTGCTCAGATCCACATGGTGATCTTCACACTTCACACTGCTCAGGTCCACATGGTGATCTTCACATTTCACACTGCTCAGGTCCACATGGTGATCTTCACATTTCACACTGCTCAGATCCACATGGTGATCTTCACATTTCACACTGCTCATGTCCACATGGTGATCTTCACACTTCACACTACTCAGGTCCACATGGTGATCTTCACATTTCACACTGCTCAGGTCCACATGGTGATCTTCACATTTCACACTGCTCATGTCCACATGGTGATCTTCACACTTCACACTGCTCATGTCCACATGGTGATCTTCACATTTCACACTGCTCAGGTCCACATGGTGATCTTCACATTTCACACTGCTCAGGTCCACATGGTGATCTTCACATTTCACACTGCTCAGGTCCACATGGTGATCTTCACATTTCACACTGCTCAGGTCCACATGGTGATCTTCACATTTCACACTGCTCATGTCCACATGGTGATCTTCACGTTTCACACTGCTCAGATCCACATGGTGATCTTCACATTTCACACTGCTCATGTCCACATGGTGATCTTCACATTTCACACTGCTCAGATCCACATGGTGATCTTCACATTTCACACTGCTCAGATCCACATGGTGATCTTCACACTTCACACTGCTCATGTCCACATGGTGATCTTCACATTTCACACTGCTCAGATCCACATGGTGATCTTCACATTTCACACTGCTCAGATCCACATGGTGATCTTCACACTTCACACTGCTCATGTCCACATGGTGATCTTCACACTTTACACTGCTCATGTCCACATGGTGATCTTCACATTTCACACTGCTCAGATCCACATGGTGATCTTCACACTTCACACTGCTCATGTCCACATGGTGATCTTCACATTTCACACTGCTCAGATCCACATGGTGATCTTCACATTTCACACTGCTCATGTCCACATGGTGATCTTGACATTTCACACTGCTCAGATCCACATGGTGATCTTCACACTTCACACTGCTCATGTCCACATGGTGATCTTCACATTTCACACTGCTCAGTTCCACATGGTGATCTTCACATTTCACACTGCTCAGATCCACATGGTGATCTTCCCATTTCACACTGCTCAGGTCCACATGGTGATCTTCACATTTCATACTGCTCAGGTCCACATGGTGATCTTCACATTTCACACTGCTCATGTCCACATGGTGATCTTCACATTTCACACTGCTCAGATCCACATGGTGATCTTCACACTTCACACTGCTCAGGTCCACATGGTGATCTTCACACTTCACACTGCTCAGGTCCACATGGTGATCTTCACATTTCACACTGCTCATGTCCACATGGTGATCTTCACATTTCACACTGCTCATGTCCACATGGCGATCTTCACGTTTCACACTGCTCAGATCCACATGGTGATCTTCACATTTCACACTGCTCAGGTCCACATGGTGATCTTCACACTTCACACTGCTCAGGTCCACATGGTGATCTTCACATTTCACACTGCTCATGTCCACATGGTGATCTTCACATTTCACACTGCTCAGATCCACATGGTGATCTTCACATTTCACACTGCTCATGTCCACATGGTGATCTTCACATTTCACACTGCTCAGATCCACATGGTGATCTTCACTATTCACACTGCTCATGTCCACATGGTGATCTTCACATTTCACACTGCTCAGTTCCACATGGTGATCTTCACATTTCACACTGCTCAGATCCACATGGTGATCTTCCCATTTCACACTGCTCAGGTCCACATGGGGATCTTCACATTTCACACTGCTCAGGTCCACATGGTGATCTTCACATTTCACACTGCTCATGTCCACATGGTGATCTTCACATTTCACACTGCTCAGATCCACATGGTGATCTTCACATTTCACACTGCTCAGGTCCACATGGTGATCTTCACATTTCACACTGCTCAGGTCCACATGGTGATCTTCACATTTCACACTGCTCAGATCCACATGGTGATCTTCACATTTCACACTGCTCATGTCCACATGGTGATCTTCACACTTCACACTACTCAGGTCCACATGGTGATCTTCACATTTCACACTGCTCAGGTCCACATGGTGATCTTCACATTTCACACTGCTCATGTCCACATGGTGATCTTCACACTTCACACTGCTCATGTCCACATGGTGATCTTCACATTTCACACTGCTCAGGTCCACATGGTGATCTTCCCATTTCACACTGCTCAGGTCCACATGGTGATCTTCACATTTCACACTGCTCAGGTCCACATGGTGATCTTCACATTTCACACTGCTCATGTCCACATGGTGTTCTTCACATTTCACACTGCTCATGTCCACATGGTGATCTTCACGTTTCACACTGCTCAGATCCACATGGTGATCTTCACATTTCACACTGCTCATGTCCACATGGTGATCTTCACATTTCACACTGCTCAGATCCACATGGTGATCTTCACATTTCACACTGCTCAGATCCACATGGTGATCTTCACACTTCACACTGCTCATGTCCACATGGTGATCTTCACATTTCACACTGCTCAGATCCACATGGTGATCTTCACATTTCACACTGCTCAGATCCACATGGTGATCTTCACACTTCACACTGCTCATGTCCACATGGTGATCTTCACATTTCACACTGCTCAGATCCACATGGTGATCTTCACATTTCACACTGCTCAGATCCACATGGTGATCTTCACACTTCACACTACTCATGTCCACATGGTGATCTTCACATTTCACACTGCTCAGATCCACATGGTGATCTTCACATTTCACACTGCTCATGTCCACATGGTGATCTTCACACTTCACACTGCTCATGTCCACATGGTGATCTTCACATTTCACACTGCTCAGGTCCACATGGTGATCTTCACATTTCACACTGCTCAGATCCACATGGTGATCTTCACATTTCACACTGCTCAGGTCCACATGGTGATCTTCACATTTCACACTGCTCAGGTCCACATGGTGATCTTCACATTTCACACTGCTCATGTCCACATGGTGATCTTCACATTTCACACTGCTCAGATCCACATGGTGATCTTCACACTTCACACTGCTCATGTCCACATGGTGATCTTCACATTTCACACTGCTCAGGTCCACATGGTGATCTTCACATTTCACACTGCTCAGATCCACATGGTGATCTTCACATTTCACACTGCTCAGGTCCACATGGTGATCTTCACACTTCACACTGCTCAGGTCCACATGGTGATCTTCACATTTCATACTGCTCAGGTCCACATGGTGATCTTCACATTTCACACTGCTCATGTCCACATGGTGATCTTCACATTTCACACTGCTCATGTCCACATGGTGATCTTCACATTTCACACTGCTCAGGTCCACATGGTGATCTTCACATTTCACACTGCTCAGGTCCACATGGTGATCTTCACATTTCACACTGCTCAGGTCCACATGGTGATCTTCACATTTCACACTGCTCAGGTCCACATGGTGATCTTCACATTTCACACTGCTCATGTCCACATGGTGATCTTCACGTTTCACACTGCTCAGATCCACATGGTGATCTTCACATTTCACACTGCTCATGTCCACATGGTGATCTTCACACTTCACACTGCTCAGATCCACATGGTGATCTTCACACTTCACACTGCTCAGATCCATATGGTGATCTTCACACTTTACACTGCTCATGTCCACATGGTGATCTTCACATTTCACACTGCTCAGATCCACATGGTGATCTTCACATTTCACACTGCTCAGATCCACATGGTGATCTTCACACTTCACACTGCTCATGTCCACATGGTGATCTTCACATTTCACACTGCTCAGATCCACATGGTGATCTTCACATTTCACACTGCTCATGTCCACATGGTGATCTTCACATTTCACACTGCTCAGATCCACATGGTGATCTTCACACTTCACACTGCTCATGTCCACATGGTGATCTTCACATTTCACACTGCTCAGTTCCACATGGTGATCTTCACATTTCACACTGCTCAGATCCACATGGTGATCTTCCCATTTCACACTGCTCAGGTCCACATGGTGATCTTCACATTTCACACTGCTCAGGTCCACATGGTGATCTTCACATTTCACACTGCTCATGTCCACATGGTGATCTTCACATTTCACACTGCTCAGATCCACATGGTGATCTTCACACTTCACACTGCTCAGGTCCACATGGTGATCTTCACATTTCACACTGCTCAGGTCCACATGGTGATCTTCACATTTCACACTGCTCAGATCCACATGGTGATCTTCACATTTCACACTGCTCATGTCCACATGGTGATCTTCACACTTCACACTGCTCAGGTCCACATGGTGATCTTCACATTTCACACTGCTCAGGTCCACATGGTGATCTTCACACTTCACACTGCTCATGTCCACATGGTGATCTTCACACTTCACACTGCTCATGTCCACATGGTGATCTTCACATTTCACACTGCTCAGGTCCACATGGTGATCTTCACATTTCACACTGCTCAGGTCCACATGGTGATCTTCACATTTCACACTGCTCAGGTCCACATGGTGATCTTCACATTTCACACTGCCCATGTCCACATGGCGATCTTCACGTTTCACACTGCTCAGATCCACATGGTGATCTTCACGTTTCACACTGCTCAGGTCCACATGGTGATCTTCACACTTCACACTGCTCAGGTCCACATGGTGATCTTCACATTTCACACTGCTCAGATCCACATGGTGATCTTCACACTTCACACTGCTCATGTCCACATGGTGATCTTCACATTTCACACTGCTCAGATCCACATGGTGATCTTCACATTTCACACTGCTCATGTCCACACGGTGATCTTCACACTTCACACTGCTCATGTCCACATGGTGATCTTCACATTTCACACTGCTCAGATCCACATGGTGATCTTCACATTTCACACTGCTCAGGTCCACATGGTGATCTTCACATTTCACACTGCTCAGGTCCACATGGTGATCTTCACATTTCACACTGCTCAGGTCCACATGGTGATCTTCACATTTCATACTGCTCATGTCCACATGGTGATCTTCACGTTTCACACTGCTCAGATCCACATGGTGATCTTCACATTTCACACTGCTCATGTCCACATGGTGATCTTCACATTTCACACTGCTCAGATCCACATGGTGATCTTCACATTTCACACTGCTCATGTCCACATGGTGATCTTCACATTTCACACTGCTCAGTTCCACATGGTGATCTTCACATTTCACACTGCTCAGATCCACATGGTGATCTTCCCATTTCACACTGCTCAGGTCCACATGGTGATCTTCACATTTCACACTGCTCAGGTCCACATGGTGATCTTCACATTTCACACTGCTCAGGTCCACATGGTGATCTTCACATTTCACACTGCTCAGATCCACATGGTGATCTTCACACTTCACACTGCTCAGGTCCACATGGTGATCTTCACATTTCACACTGCTCAGGTCCACATGGTGATCTTCACATTTCACACTGCTCAGATCCACATGGTGATCTTCACATTTCACACTGCTCATGTCCACATGGTGATCTTCACACTTCACACTACTCAGGTCCACATGGTGATCTTCACATTTCACACTGCTCAGGTCCACATGGTGATCTTCACATTTCACACTGCTCATGTCCACATGGTGATCTTCACACTTCACACTGCTCATGTCCACATGGTGATCTTCACATTTCACACTGCTCAGGTCCACATGGTGATCTTCACATTTCACACTGCTCAGGTCCACATGGTGATCTTCACATTTCACACTGCTCAGGTCCACATGGTGATCTTCACATTTCACACTGCTCAGGTCCACATGGTGATCTTCACATTTCACACTGCTCATGTCCACATGGTGATCTTCACATTTCACACTGCTCAGATCCACATGGTGATCTTCACATTTCACACTGCTCATGTCCACATGGTGATCTTCACATTTCACACTGCTCAGATCCACATGGTGATCTTCACATTTCACACTGCTCAGATCCACATGGTGATCTTCACACTTCACACTGCTCATGTCCACATGGTGATCTTCACATTTCACACTGCTCAGATCCACATGGTGATCTTCACATTTCACACTGCTCAGATCCACATGGTGATCTTCACACTTCACACTGCTCATGTCCACATGGTGATCTTCACATTTCACACTGCTCATGTCCACATGGTGATCTTCACATTTCACACTGCTCAGATCCACATGGTGATCTTCACACTTCACACTGCTCATGTCCACATGGTGATCTTCACATTTCACACTGCTCAGATCCACATGGTGATCTTCACATTTCACACTGCTCATGTCCACATGGTGATCTTCACACTTCACACTGCTCATGTCCACATGGTGATCTTCACATTTCACACTGCTCAGTTCCACATGGTGATCTTCACATTTCACACTGCTCAGATCCACATGGTGATCTTCACATTTCACACTGCTCAGGTCCACATGGTGATCTTCACATTTCACACTGCTCAGGTCCACATGGTGATCTTCACATTTCACACTGCTTATGTCCACATGGTGATCTTCACATTTCACACTGCTCAGATCCACATGGTGATCTTCACACTTCACACTGCTCATGTCCACATGGTGATCTTCACATTTCACACTGCTCAGGTCCACATGGTGATCTTCACATTTCACACTGCTCAGATCCACATGGTGATCTTCACATTTCACACTGCTCAGGTCCACATGGTGATCTTCACACTTCACACTGCTCAGGTCCACATGGTGATCTTCATATTTCACACTGCTCAGGTCCACATGGTG
Source organism: Peromyscus eremicus (assembly GCF_949786415.1). Lineage (NCBI taxonomy): Eukaryota > Metazoa > Chordata > Mammalia > Rodentia > Cricetidae > Peromyscus > Peromyscus eremicus. The sequence continues at coordinate 42,030,888 of NC_081420.1, forward strand.
ATCTTCACATTTCACACTGCTCATGTCCACATGGTGATCTTCACACTTCACACTGCTCATGTCCACATGGTGATCTTCACATTTCACACTGCTCAGGTCCACATGGTGATCTTCACATTTCACACTGCTCAGGTACACATGGTGATCTTCACATTTCACACTGCTCAGGTCAACATGGTGATCTTCACATTTCACACTGCTCAGGTCCACATGGTGATCTTCACATTTCACACTGCTCATGTCCACATGGTGATCTTCACGTTTCACACTGCTCAGATCCACATGGTGATCTTCACATTTCACACTGCTCATGTCCACATGGTGATCTTCACACTTCACACTGCTCAGATCCACATGGTGATCTTCACACTTCACACTGCTCAGATCCACATGGTGATCTTCACACTTTACACTGCTCATGTCCACATGGTGATCTTCACATTTCACACTGCTCAGATCCACATGGTGATCTTCACATTTCACACTGCTCAGATCCACATGGTGATCTTCACACTTCACACTGCTCATGTCCACATGGTGATCTTCACATTTCACACTGCTCAGATCCACATGGTGATCTTCACATTTCACACTGCTCATGTCCACATGGTGATCTTCACATTTCACACTGCTCAGATCCACATGGTGATCTTCACACTTCACACTGCTCATGTCCACATGGTGATCTTCACATTTCACACTGCTCAGTTCCACATGGTGATCTTCACATTTCACACTGCTCAGATCCACATGGTGATCTTCCCATTTCACACTGCTCAGGTCCACATGGTGATCTTCACATTTCACACTGCTCAGGTCCACATGGTGATCTTCACATTTCACACTGCTCAGGTCCACATGGTGATCTTCACATTTCACACTGCTCAGATCCACATGGTGATCTTCACACTTCACACTGCTCAGGTCCACATGGTGATCTTCACATTTCACACTGCTCAGGTCCACATGGTGATCTTCACATTTCACACTGCTCAGATCCACATGGTGATCTTCACATTTCACACTGCTCATGTCCACATGGTGATCTTCACACTTCACACTGCTCAGGTCCACATGGTGATCTTCACATTTCACACTGCTCAGGTCCACATGGTGATCTTCACACTTCACACTGCTCATGTCCACATGGTGATCTTCACACTTCACACTGCTCATGTCCACATGGTGATCTTCACATTTCACACTGCTCAGGTCCACATGGTGATCTTCACATTTCACACTGCTCAGGTCCACATGGTGATCTTCACATTTCACACTGCTCAGGTCCACATGGTGATCTTCACATTTCACACTGCTCAGGTCCACATGGTGATCTTCACATTTCACACTGCTCATGTCCACATGGTGATCTTCACGTTTCACACTGCTCAGATCCACATGGTGATCTTCACGTTTCACACTGCTCAGATCCACATGGTGATCTTCACATTTCACACTGCTCATGTCCACATGGTGATCTTCACATTTCACACTGCTCATGTCCACACGGTGATCTTCACACTTCACACTGCTCATGTCCACATGGTGATCTTCACATTTCACACTGCTCAGATCCACATGGTGATCTTCACATTTCACACTGCTCAGGTCCACATGGTGATCTTCACATTTCACACTGCTCAGGTCCACATGGTGATCTTCACATTTCACACTGCTCATGTCCACATGGTGATCTTCACGTTTCACACTGCTCAGATCCACATGGTGATCTTCACATTTCACACTGCTCATGTCCACATGGTGATCTTCACGTTTCACACTGCTCAGGTCCACATGGTGATCTTCACACTTCACACTGCTCAGGTCCACATGGTGATCTTCACATTTCACACTGCTCAGATCCACATGGTGATCTTCACACTTCACACTGCTCATGTCCACATGGTGATCTTCACATTTCACACTGCTCAGATCCACATGGTGATCTTCACATTTCACACTGCTCATGTCCACACGGTGATCTTCACACTTCACACTGCTCATGTCCACATGGTGATCTTCACATTTCACACTGCTCAGATCCACATGGTGATCTTCACATTTCACACTGCTCAGGTCCACATGGTGATCTTCACATTTCACACTGCTCAGGTCCACATGGTGATCTTCACATTTCACACTGCTCAGGTCCACATGGTGATCTTCACATTTCATACTGCTCATGTCCACATGGTGATCTTCACGTTTCACACTGCTCAGATCCACATGGTGATCTTCACATTTCACACTGCTCATGTCCACATGGTGATCTTCACATTTCACACTGCTCAGATCCACATGGTGATCTTCACATTTCACACTGCTCATGTCCACATGGTGATCTTCACATTTCACACTGCTCAGTTCCACATGGTGATCTTCACATTTCACACTGCTCAGATCCACATGGTGATCTTCCCATTTCACACTGCTCAGGTCCACATGGTGATCTTCACATTTCACACTGCTCAGGTCCACATGGTGATCTTCACATTTCACACTGCTCAGGTCCACATGGTGATCTTCACATTTCACACTGCTCAGATCCACATGGTGATCTTCACACTTCACACTGCTCAGGTCCACATGGTGATCTTCACATTTCACACTGCTCAGGTCCACATGGTGATCTTCACATTTCACACTGCTCAGATCCACATGGTGATCTTCACATTTCACACTGCTCATGTCCACATGGTGATCTTCACACTTCACACTACTCAGGTCCACATGGTGATCTTCACATTTCACACTGCTCAGGTCCACATGGTGATCTTCACATTTCACACTGCTCATGTCCACATGGTGATCTTCACACTTCACACTGCTCATGTCCACATGGTGATCTTCACATTTCACACTGCTCAGGTCCACATGGTGATCTTCACATTTCACACTGCTCAGGTCCACATGGTGATCTTCACATTTCACACTGCTCAGGTCCACATGGTGATCTTCACATTTCACACTGCTCAGGTCCACATGGTGATCTTCACATTTCACACTGCTCATGTCCACATGGTGATCTTCACATTTCACACTGCTCAGATCCACATGGTGATCTTCACATTTCACACTGCTCATGTCCACATGGTGATCTTCACATTTCACACTGCTCAGATCCACATGGTGATCTTCACATTTCACACTGCTCAGATCCACATGGTGATCTTCACACTTCACACTGCTCATGTCCACATGGTGATCTTCACATTTCACACTGCTCAGATCCACATGGTGATCTTCACATTTCACACTGCTCAGATCCACATGGTGATCTTCACACTTCACACTGCTCATGTCCACATGGTGATCTTCACATTTCACACTGCTCATGTCCACATGGTGATCTTCACATTTCACACTGCTCAGATCCACATGGTGATCTTCACACTTCACACTGCTCATGTCCACATGGTGATCTTCACATTTCACACTGCTCAGATCCACATGGTGATCTTCACATTTCACACTGCTCATGTCCACATGGTGATCTTCACACTTCACACTGCTCATGTCCACATGGTGATCTTCACATTTCACACTGCTCAGTTCCACATGGTGATCTTCACATTTCACACTGCTCAGATCCACATGGTGATCTTCACATTTCACACTGCTCAGGTCCACATGGTGATCTTCACATTTCACACTGCTCAGGTCCACATGGTGATCTTCACATTTCACACTGCTTATGTCCACATGGTGATCTTCACATTTCACACTGCTCAGATCCACATGGTGATCTTCACACTTCACACTGCTCATGTCCACATGGTGATCTTCACATTTCACACTGCTCAGGTCCACATGGTGATCTTCACATTTCACACTGCTCAGATCCACATGGTGATCTTCACATTTCACACTGCTCATGTCCACATGGTGATCTTCACACTTCACACTGCTCAGATCCACATGGTGATCTTCACACTTCACACTGCTCAGATCCACATGGTGATCTTCACACTTTACACTGCTCATGTCCACATGGTGATCTTCACATTTCACACTGCTCAGATCCACATGGTGATCTTCACATTTCACACTGCTCAGATCCACATGGTGATCTTCACACTTCACACTGCTCATGTCCACATGGTGATCTTCACATTTCACACTGCTCAGATCCACATGGTGATCTTCACATTTCACACTGCTCATGTCCACATGGTGATCTTCACATTTCACACTGCTCAGATCCACATGGTGATCTTCACACTTTACACTGCTCATGTCCACATGGTGATCTTCACATTTCACACTGCTCAGATCCACATGGTGATCTTCACATTTCACACTGCTCATGTCCACATGGTGATCTTCACATTTCACACTGCTCAGATCCACATGGTGATCTTCACACTTCACACTGCTCATGTCCACATGGTGATCTTCACATTTCACACTGCTCAGTTCCACATGGTGATCTTCACATTTCACACTGCTCAGATCCACATGGTGATCTTCCCATTTCACACTGCTCAGGTCCACATGGTGATCTTCACATTTCACACTGCTCAGGTCCACATGGTGATCTTCACATTTCACACTGCTCATGTCCACATGGTGATCTTCACATTTCACACTGCTCAGATCCACATGGTGATCTTCACACTTCACACTGCTCAGGTCCACATGGTGATCTTCACATTTCACACTGCTCAGGTCCACATGGTGATCTTCACATTTCACACTGCTCAGATCCACATGGTGATCTTCACATTTCACACTGCTCATGTCCACATGGTGATCTTCACACTTCACACTGCTCAGGTCCACATGGTGATCTTCACATTTCACACTGCTCAGGTCCACATGGTGATCTTCACACTTCACACTGCTCATGTCCACATGGTGATCTTCACACTTCACACTGCTCATGTCCACATGGTGATCTTCACATTTCACACTGCTCAGGTCCACATGGTGATCTTCACATTTCACACTGCTCAGGTCCACATGGTGATCTTCACATTTCACACTGCTCAGGTCCACATGGTGATCTTCACATTTCACACTGCTCAGGTCCACATGGTGATCTTCACATTTCACACTGCTCATGTCCACATGGTGATCTTCACGTTTCACACTGCTCAGATCCACATGGTGATCTTCACATTTCACACTGCTCATGTCCACATGGTGATCTTCACATTTCACACTGCTCAGATCCACATGGTGATCTTCACATTTCACACTGCTCATGTCCACATGGTGATCTTCACACTTCACACTGCTCATGTCCACATGGTGATCTTCACATTTCACACTGCTCAGATCCACATGGTGATCTTCACATTTCACACTGCTCAGATCCACATGCTGATCTTCACACTTCACACTGCTCATGTCCACATGGTGGTCCTCATGTTTCACATTGCTCATATCCACATGGTGGTCCTCATGTTTCACACTGCTCAGATCCACATGGTGGATCTCATGTTTCACACTGCTCAGATCCACATGGTGGACCTCATGTTTCACACTGCTCAGATCCACATGGTGGACCTCATGTTTCACACTGCTCAGATCCACATGGTGATCCTCACATTTCACAGTTTTAGGAATGACTTCTTGGACTTTCCTGGGCTTTCATTCAGGGAATTTTTGTTGGCTTCAGATTCCCTGACACTCTGAGCAAGTTTAAGACTTATCTTCCCTCACTCAGTTTTACCAATGTGGGACTTCTGTGTCCCCCTAGCCCTTTAGTCTGCTGAACAGAAGCTGCCCTGGAGCTGGGGAGGGAGGAGGTCCTGCGGAATGTCTCGTGATGCCACAGCATCTCAACAACATCTGTCTAAGCATTGAGGGGACAGCATAATGGAAGTCCGATTCAGGAACTTGAAACTGGAAAAGATGACGTTTATCTAGCCTAGTGGTTCTCTATCTGTGGGTTCCAATCCCTTCGAGAGTCCAAAGACTCTTTCATGGGGTTGCCTAAGACTACTGGAAAACACAGATATTTATATTATGATTCATAACAGTAGCAAAATTACAGTTATGAAATAGCAACAAAAATAATTTTATGGATGGGGGTCATCACACATGAGAAACTATTAAAGGGTCCCAGCCTTAGGAAGGTTGAGAACCACTGGTCTAGCCTATTTCACAATGGAGTTCTCTGTTATGTTCAGAAACAAAGCAGCCTTTACCAGTCATCCTGTTCAATTCAGTTGGCTGACTTTGGAATTGGAGTTAGAAGAAATCATCCCAGACTCTGTCAAGCCTCCAAGAAGATATATATTTTAAGAAGTATTATGACTGTGTTAATTTTTTATGTATCTGGGATTACAAGCCAGACAGAATTTTTAATCGGTTCTTAGCCAGACAGGATTTTTAATCAATTCTTTTGAAAATTTGTGAAACATAGTCCTGTAGCTGTTTATCTGCCTTGAAACAAACACAGTTAGTTACTTGATGGTTTCCACATGAGAAGCTTGATTTTCAGAAGCGTGATGCAAAAGAACCTTTGTCCAACCACTTGACTCCAGTGTTTACACACACTTGGACACTGTTACAACAGTTCTAGAGTTGGCGGCCACACTGATGGATTGCTTAGTTTTTCCCCAAGAACGTCTGCAAGGGTGAGGAGCATTCCTTACAAAGGACTGTGTACGTGCTTTTGAGTGTGCCTAACAAGGTGACACTTTATGAGACTTTGATTAAATTAACAGAGAAATACTGATAACTGAAGATTACCTGACCCAAAAGGAGCCCATCGTCAGCCGGTTTCTGTCCATAAACATGTCAAGCATTGTGGTTACAGCTATGACAATAACAAAGCCAAAATATTAAGCACATAATGTTCTTAGGGGAAAAAAATGGGATTTTGCAAGGTCAAGGGCATCCTCAAGTAGCTGCTGTTTTCTTTCAGTTGGGACCTGGCTCTGACGTGACTTCAGTCTGTTAAGACAAGTTTGTCTCTAAAGCAACAGTATTGATGTAGACTGTAGCCATGGGGGTTACTCAGGATGGGTGTCAGCTTGGCATTCCCTGAAGGTAAGTGCATATGTATTATTTCTTGTTGTTTCTTAGTTTAATCACCATCCCTTTCCTCTTGGACCAAATGAATAAAATGTCAACTCACTAAGAAGAATGGATTGTTCTAAAATGATTTAATGTACATAAACAAAGCTTTATAAACCAAATGACTTTTTTTTTCCAGCTCATGTGGATGTAATCCAGATTGTGGTATGACATGTAGCAATTAGACATTGCCATTGTCTCTTTTTACAGGGGAGGAAAGTAGGACCGGCAGAGCCCAGCCCACTGGGTGTGGAACACAGCAGAAGGCCTCTCTGTGATGTCCTTAGAGAGATCTCTAGGCTCCTTCTACTACAACAATCTCTCAATCTAGAATGTGCTGGAACTTTCCTCTCTTGTATTGAAAAGGCTTCCTATGTCTCAGTTTACGCAGTAACAACTTAGAAAATTCGACTTTTCTTGAACACTTCATCAATCTGCCTAACAACACAGTTGTAGATTTACTGCATGTGGGTGGACTTCAGTGTCACTACCCCAAATCAAGTTCTTAGGAGTTTTGTACATTCAAATCTAATTTCCCTCCTAGACATTTTTCAATAGTAGTTCTTCCATAGATAGCTATTCTATTGGGTAGAATATCTTTGGTCCCTACCCAGTACTGCCAACTGAAACAAGCCACTTTGCATTTTAGCTCATTCATTTTTTTTCAACTTTTTAAGGTGGATGTTAGATTTCAAATTTTGCAAATAAAAAACTGAAAACAGAATTGCTAATTAGCTTGCCAGATTCAACACGGCTAATTAGCAAAATCATGTTGGAAGCCTTGCTTTCCTTTAGAACAGTTGTAACACACAACGCAGTCATGGACTCCTATAATATATTTAACACATATGTCATACTATTAGTTGGATTCTAGGTTTTGGTGACAATAAGTCAGGTTTGTATGCATTTTTTTTCTATTATTTGTGTCAGTTCTTTAGGATGTGTACTCAGAATACTTGTATTAGCCAGTTTACCATCCTTGTAGTGGAATACCTGAGGAAACTGACTCACAGAGAAGTCCATTTTGGCTCACTGATCTGGAGGTTTCAGTCATAGATTGAGTTGCCCCACTCTTTGGGACATTCACAAAATTTGATGTGAACAGACCAAACAAATGATTCACCTCATTATTCAAGAGTCAGAGAAGAGGGACAGGAAGATATTAGGTCCCCACAATCTCTTTGAGGGCACACCCCTTGTGATCTAAACCCATCCCCAAACATGCCACCTCTTAAAGGTTCTACCACATCTTAATAGTGTCCCTTGAGGACCCTAGAGGGACACTCTCTATCCAAATTGAAATAGTGCTTGTTTTGATAAAATGAATAGAGATAAGTAAAACATGCATGATTTTACAGTTCTTGATACGTATTCCCAAATTGCTTTTCAAAAATACCTTTTCAATTTGTGCTATTGCCACTGTTGATACCAAACCATACATTGCCCTATCTTTTTCCTAAAGCTGTTTCTGGAGGGGTGTGATTATAAAACAAAGTATAAGGATCATGGGGAGGTTTGAAAAACTACTTCACAGACTACTAGCCCAGGAGCAGGGAAGGGTGGAAGGCAGTTCCATGCACCAGTGTGTATTTATCAACTGATAAAGTGTGCACAGGTGGTGTTGGGATAGAGGTGACTTTACATGTTTGCACAAAAAAATTGAAAATACTTCAGGAAAGAACTTTCATCGTGGAATCAAGGAAAATTCATTCAATGAGGTTCAAAGAGGGAAAGTGACTGAGATGGGATGAATTCTTATAAACCCTGAATGATGTAAGGCAGAGAATCACACCTTTGGACACGGAATGAAATAAAAAGAGACTGAGTTTTAAATAAGAGCAAACTCAAATTACTTCACTCTTCAACCTGCTCTCTGCGTGAGTTTGATCAATGGCTACATTCCTGGTCCTCCATTTCCTAATATGTGGGGTGGGGATGAAATATGGCTCAGAGTTGTTAGAAGGACTAAATGACATAAAATAGTGATGTAGTGCCAGGATGGTGATTCCAAACTGGGGGTGGTGGGAGTATGGGAGAGGGTTGACTGAGGAGGGCAGCAGATGAGCTTTAACTTTCATGGGGATAGTTTGCATTTTTCATGCAAATTCAGAAGGTCTAAAGCAAGTACAACAAATTATTGGCATTTTAAATCTATTCACAGTGTCTGTCACATAGGTTTCTGTATTTTTCTTTGCTTTTAATTAAGAGAGATAGTAGTCGGCACATGCAGAATACTCAGTTCAGATTTAGATATTTTCTCTCACTATTCATCAGAAGCTGAAGGGCAGTCTCCAAAGGAAAAAGTCATCTTTGCAGACAGCAAGCCAAGTAGAATGTGCCTCAGAGGAGCTAGGTATTTGCTTTCTATGATGAAGGCCCACAGGGACACACCCATTCTCTTCTAGGACACTGATGAGCATGCATATTCCAGCACCGCTTGCCTTTGCTGCCTGCCAGGAACCGAGACATGTTGTTCTATGATCTGGGTTCTGCAGTGAGATACCCTTTTTCCATGGGATTTTCTACCACCCAAAGCTGTTTACATTTCAGTTTACTGTGGCATATAGCTACTGCCGATGTGTGTGTCACCATGACTACCATGTGTTTATTTAGTCTATAGTTTGCTTACGTTTTCCTCATGGAAATTCTGGACTTAGAGCTGTGAGGGTAATTTCCATGAAAACTGACTTTCCCTGAAGTTTGCTGTGAGTGAATTGCAATGTGCAAAAGGCAACTGATAGATGATGTCTCATAGATGAGCGAGATCTGTCTTTGATGTGGCAGCAAATATCTACATAACACACAGTACACAATTCATTTACCTAGACAAGGTTTTCAGATGCTAAAATCACAGGGCTGCTTAGTTGAGTTGTTCTCTTTTGACCACCCATCTTCTAGTCTCTCTTCCATTCTACTCTCTTTACCTTGATTCTTAGTATTGACAAGGGAGCATGTTTGGGGACATAAATTAAATGAATTAAGCCTGTCCTGGTGTGCACTGTTAAAGGCTCTGTCGTTTCTACAGAGAAAAGCTCATTGTTCAAGCATGCTATCTGTGAGAGCAGCATTCTTCTACTGCCCAAGGAGGAGAAAAATCATCTCCCATCTTCTTTTTATTTATCTTTTGCAGTGTTAATGCAAGGAATGCATTGCAATCAGCTCACTCAGGAATATGCATAGAGGGATTTCAGAATGTTTTCAATGTAATAAAATTGCACATAAACAGCAGACAGGTATTTATGGAAATTAGGCAGCCTTTCAACTCACTTATCAGAGTGCTTACACTTCCCATTTCAAGGCAAGTGAAATAATAATGGACATTTGGGCCTTGAATATATTCAATGCACTAAAGAGAAAGGCTGTCTGCACCTAAATTGTTTGGCTAAATGGAAGAAGCAGAGTTGACTAGGCAGATCCTGCAGCTGCCATTAGTGCCATTTAACCTGAGCAGTCAGTGGCAGTCCAGGGACCAGGCAGAGAGAGTTAATGCTCATAACTATTAAACAGAATCTTCCATGTGGATTCACATGCCACACTGGCAGATTCCAGCCTATTTGGAGCGAGAAGTCAAAAACAAAATACCCCCCCCCCCGCCCTCAAATAATCCTGGACCTTAAATGAAACAGCACAGCTCTAGAGTCTGGAGAGAAAGAGAGAGAGAGAGAGAGAGAGAGAGAGAGAGAGAGAGAGAGAGAGAGAGAGAGAGAGAGAGAGAGAGAGAGAGACCCTATCATTAAAACACAGCTTTCTTCCTTGACTGTGACTCCCTTGGTTTTTGAATATAATAAAACAGCAATGTTCTTTCAAGCCACAAAACAATCTCCTTGAAGTAATTATAGTGTGGCAAGGCTAACTTGACAATATATTTTAGGAAATCAAGGTTAAAGAACAAATCAAGGCAAGGAAGACTCTTTTCTGTTCATGCTGATGTGAATGTCAGCACTTTGATGGGATTTGGTTATGGTAACATTGCTGAGCTGGGAGGAAGAACATCTAGAAGCCTGGATCCTATTAAGCACATTGCAGTGTTTCAGTAGATTTTCCATGGAGACTAAACACAATTCTAAGTGTCCATTTGTGGGAATATCAATAAAATTATTTGTAGAGTACTTTGCAAAATGATCTGGTAAATGATATACAGCCAAATAAAAACAAAGAAGACTAGTTAAGTCAGAACTCCATTATTACCACAAAACTCAGCTCCACTGAGCAATTACTTTTATGTGATAATTTAAATTATGTGATAATTTAGCTAACATACTCTGTGGGAGAGCCATTTGTTCTCTGTCCTCTAAAGTAGCTCTCTTGGAAACATTTTCCCTGTTGGGACCAAAACACATTAAATTAAGACAGCAGATTAGGGGGCTGGAGAGACGGCTCAGCAGTTATGAGCACTTGCTGCTCTTGCAGAGGATTTGGCTTCAATTCCCAGCATGCATGTCAACCTGGCTGTAACTCAAAGGCCCTCTTCTGGCCTCCAGAGGCACCTGCATGTATGTGGTGCATATACATACATTTAGACACATACATATACACATAACATGAAAACAAATAAATCTTTAAAAAAATGAATCTTATTTTTTAAAAAAGATGAAAATTAGGAAAGCAACCAACCATCCTCCCAAACAGACCCACTCCACATACCACACCAAGAGAGCCTGTGTGGGGGTGGGGACAGTTGTGCCACACTGACTCTCTTCTTCCCTCTGCTGGGCATTGCTGGCATATTCTGTGAGTTAGAAAAGAAAGAAAGAAAGCATGAGAGAAAGGAAAAGAAAAAGCAAAGATGAGAAAAATGTGTATTCATCTGGGCTAATTCTTTCTAGAGGACAGAGGTTTAGGTGCATCCAGATGTGATGAGTCTTTTTATTTTGGTAGTTCTTGTGGATACATATGCTGAGAATGAGTCAGGTATTTATTTTTCTTTCTCCATTTTAAAAGTTGTAATTAAATATATGTAAGGAGATGGATGATATAAAAGTTGCTATTTTAATCACTCTGAAGTAGCACTATGGTGACTTCAGTTGTTAGGAAACTGCCATGAAGACCCTTCTTCAGAACTTCCTTTTGTAGCCAAATTTCTAAATGGTCTTATTAAATAAAAAAACATGGAGCCAGAAATTTGGGTTAAAGCCCAACTCTGCAGCTTGCAAGGAGAGCGACTTGCTGTCTACCCAGGCTTATATGCCTTGCTTTTCTGCCCTCTCATTCGCCCTCTTAGCCCAGCTACCTCACTTCCTCTTCCTACACAGCTCTGTCACTGTCTTTACAGACCTCCAGGTCTCTATGGTTGGTACTGGGATTAAAGGCATTTGTCACCATGCTTGGCTCTGTTCCCTAGTGTGGCCTTGAACACACAGAGGTCCTGTCTGCTAAGGGATTAAGGGCGTGTGCTGCCTGACTTCTTTGCTTACTTAAAATGGCTGGCCTTTTTCCCCTGATCTCCAGACGAGCTTTATTTATTAATGCACAAATAAAATATCACCACATCCTTCACCTTAAGAGACTGAAATCCAAGACATTAGGAGACAATCCCCAGTTCTTCCTCCCTTGGTGATGCCATTGCCATTGACAGTGACATTTTGCTCTAGTCAGGACCCTTGGTATCCAGGTGGATGTGCACTGATTTCCTTCCTTCAGCTGGCTTTATGTTTACATTCAGTGCGCAGCCCATGTTAATTCAGCACTTTCAATACCAAGCTCTTGATTTCTTTTTCTTTCTGCAAGCCCCTTCAGTCACTGGAGAGATGGTGTTCTCCTTCTGCACATCTATTGGTTATTTAAACACAGGCAAAGGAACAAAGCACCTTTCTCATTGTTGATGTTGGAAGGGTCAAACAGGGTGAATTGAGTAGCACTTCCAGATTGGTGGGATGACAGAGATTCTGTTCTGAAGAGTCAGTTCTTAGCCTTCCTAATCTGGCCAGTGGCTTCATGACCATCGCCCCTGCCCACTAGCAACTAACTTTGTACCTTAGACTAAAAGTCATAGCTAGTGGTTCAGAGAACAAGCTCTGATCTTCTACATAAAACTCCTGCAGTCCTTGACTTTCCATTACTGCAACAGAATTCCTGAGACAACCAACTTACATAGAGAAAAGGCCTATTTTAGCTCCTGCTCTTAGAGTGGTTAGTCCATGATAGCTTGGCCCATTCCTTTAAGCACTTGATAAGGTGGCACATCATGGCAACACATGATAGAGAAAAGAGTTTGCCAGGATGACGAGAGAAATAGACAAACTCCTGGGCCTCCTACCATTTGTTGTCTAAGTACTGGGATTACAGGCATGCTACGAAAGCACTCTGCCAATTGAGGTACATACCCAGTCTTATCTATAAGTTCCTTTCTCAATTCCTAATTCTTAATTTTGGTACTGGATTGACTTGTGATTGGCAAAATGGGGACATATAGAACATGAGGACAGAAGACAGAGAAAGTAGGAGCACATTAGTCCCCAGGAGGGTCCACATAGAACCTGATGCTTCTCAGTAGCATGTAGTGCTTTTGCCTTGGTGGTCCCCAGCCTGGGCCTGAGTCACTCAAGATATTACAGCCTGGTTCTCTTTCACTCCTTAATCTGAATTGTCTGTAACAACCTTTCAACTTGTCTGGAAACCTTCAATGCCCATGATGAAGACAGGATATTAGGTTTTATGATGTCTGGGGATCTGGTTAAACACTTGGTCTCCCAAAGAGAGAACTCCTCTGTTCTCTTTTTTCTTCTCATTCGTTGACGGATGTAGTTTAGGAAAAGTTGCGTGGCATAGCATTCCAAATGGCCAATTCTAGACAGAAACATGCCTGACAGTCACATTTCTTTTACCTAAGGTATCTTAAATAGGTTCCAAACCCCTCACATCCTCTCTGTAAAATGAGGGTACTGAGATTACCAAACAGGCATGTGTAAACGATGAGGTAGCGTTTCACTTGGGAGTTAGCTTGAGAGTGCTAAGCATTGAGATTGGTGTGATGAAAAAGTTCAACAAGCATTTCCCGTAGTTTATACTGCTATTGGTGATGATAATGTAATCATTATCATCTGAGGGTGACCATATAAGAACACTGAAATGGGCACATAGATGGCCTTGGCTAGAGCTTCTCTACCCACTGCTCACTGATGGTGCTGTGTGACTGACTTAGTTTACAAAATTTTTCCAACACAAATTATTTGACCAGATTCCCATAAAAGCCAAGCAAGTAACACATGGTACAGAATAGTACCCATCTAGCCCTCTGGGTAGGCTACAGGGCAATGCAGCATGCAGAGGTATGAAAGCTGAGAATTATGCCATTCCTCACTCTACTTCTTGTCAGCTTAAGTCACTAATACACATGTTTAAAAGTTCATTAGATCTTAAGCTTCAGAAGAACGGGACCAAATCTCTTCTGTTTTGAGCACCTCCATTAATTTTGGTCTTGTACCCCAAGCTCTTTCTAGGCACCAAGCTGCATGTGGCAGGCATACTGGTTATCAGAACACCTTGGTTTTGCTAAGGAATAAACCCAGTCAAGGTAGTCAATTGTAAAAAAGAAGCATTCCAAGAATAGTGGGACCTATTCATTCTGAGCATCCAGGCAGGCAATAGACATCCTCCTTTCCAGACTATGAGGAGTCAGTGTGAAGTGCTCTGGCGTATCTCCACCTCGTGTAGCCCTGCCAAATTCTTGAGCTTCCTCATCTGTGAAATGCAAATATTTATTAACTATTTGAGTCAAATGAAGATGAGAAAAATGTATTGGCATATATCAAGGATACAGTGAATGAGAATAGCATTCTAAGGAATAGGGCTGAGAGTGAGTTTTGTTATTGTGATATCACAGGCTGCAGAATATTTACAAGTATTTTCTGAAAACTATCTCCTACTCCATAGCATAGGTTATAAAATAAAGATAAAACAAAATAAAAATAAAACACACCACTGAAGACTCACCTTCTCCAAGCCCGCCATAAAAGTGATGTGTGTATTTACTAGTGAAACCAGCTGAGCCTGTTCCATTAAATGCTCATCAGAGTTCCAAGAACACCTCCACATCTTTGTAACATAGATCACTCCTCCGGAAACCCAGCAGAAAGCTATGGCTTCACAGTGCTCATGCTCTCTCCATTTATAGCTTGACCTACTTTTTTCTTTAGAGAAAGGCACACACAGCCATGACACTGTGTGTAAGCAGAGGCCAAGTGCGTGGGGTCCCAGGACTGCTACCCACCTGCCTGCCCTGGTGGGAGTGTAGAATGATGATTTTACTCTCTCAGCAATTGCTCAAGATTTCCTTATGAGAGCTACCTGGGTTGAGTAAGGTTTTTATGACTTCTATTTGTAACTGGAGCATAGTGACAGATTTGGGAAGCTGAGGTAGGAGGTGTCCTACAAGTTTGAAGCTAGCCTGGATTACATAGTGAGTCTAGGCCAGTGAAGCTTACACAGTGAGACCCTGTCTTAAAAAAAAAAAAAAAAAAGGCTTCCACCTGGGGTAGAAATAGTTCCCAGAGTGGGGAAGAGGACAGGTGTGGAAACACATAATGGATGATATATTATTTTCTAAAGGAACAAAATCGATAGAACGAATGTATATTATATATGTGTATACATGTAATATATATTACATAAATATATGTATGTATTTATTAGAGTGGTTTATGTATAAATATATGTTACATAAGTATATGCATATATTTATTAGAGTAGTTTACAGGCCATGGTCTGGGTCTTCCAACAATGGTTGTTTCCTAGTGGAAATGCTGAAAATCCAGTAGCTGTTCAGTCCATGAAACTGATATCTCAGCCGTTCTAATCTGGTACTCAAGTCTTAGAAAATTCCTGAAGAGCTTCCAGTCTTCAGTCTGCATTGGGATCCGAAAGATGGAGGTTCTAATGCCAGCAAAGGAATGCCTCAACAACAGACTAATGAACTTGACATTGAGAATGAGCCCAAGCAGGCAAAAAACAAAAGCTTTCTTCTTCCACGTCTTTTTATGTGGGCAAGTATGGCCCAGATTTAGGGTGGGTCTTCCCACTTCAAATGGTCTAATCAAGAAAATTTCCCACCAGCACGCTCAGCTTCATGGCTTTTAGTTGATTCCAGATGTAGTCAGCTTGACAACTAAGATTAGTCATCACAGAAACACACACACACACACACACACAGAGAGAGAGAGAGAGAGAGAGAGAGAGAGAGAGAGAGAGAGAGAGAGAGAGAGAGAAATTGTCCTGATTGAAGCAGAGACCATAAGCAAGAGAAGAGATAGGGCAGTGTCATGGGCTAGGTAATTCCCTTTCTCTGGGTAACTAAATCTTTTTTTAAAAAAAAAATTAGAAGTTACATTTATTTATTTATTTATTTATTTATTTATTTATTTACTTATTTGTGTGTGTGAGCTCACACACACACATATACACATGCTTGTATGCATTTGTGACCACTGAAGAACAGAAGAACAGAACACTCTAATAGGTAAGAATAGACAGTGGCCAGGGCACAGTTTAAAAAAGTAATAGTAGACAGTGGCCAAAGTGGCCATTATGGTAGCCTGCACATTTAGGTAGGCTTTCCGTAATTTTTGAAAGTCCCCAGAGCAGGTGCATTTCCCGAGTGTTGTTTTCATGTACAGGTGACTGACATGCTCATTCTGATGAACTCTTATGGGAGGTCATGACAGTGGGTTTTTTGTTTTTTGTTTTTTGTTTTGTTCTCTTCCAGAAAGCCTCTGCTAGGCTAGATAGTAATCTTATGTTCTTTTGGGCAATTTAGAATGCCATTATGTCCACACAGGGCAAGCAAAGAGCCTCCTCCCATGCTTTTTCAGGTTCAGATTCTGTTTTTACAAGCTTCTGGTTATGAGGTACTATCCTCAAAAACCTTGAAGCCTGTTACACCTGCCTAGCTACCTGACGTCCTTACTCTGGAGCATCGGGGTCTGTGTGTTAGCTGTTGATTCTTCCACGCCAGAACAGTCACTCTCTGGCTTCACCTCCCTGTCTCCATCTCAAGAGTGCTCAGTAAACATTGGTTGAAAGGTGAAAGCTGGATGGCACAGTGTTGAACCTGGATTCCCTCAGTCAGTCCGCCTAAAATTGTACCCAGGATCATGTGAGACTACAAATTCTAAAGAAGATGCTTTTGTTTTTCACAAACATAAAGTAGTCTGAGCTCAAGTCTCACTTCCAAAGAAAAAATAATAAAGACCTCACCTCCATACTCATCAAAGGGGACTTCAGGACAAAGAACTCTTTCAGGCTCAGAACAGGTGGTGTACTGGCTGGTTTTGTATGTCAGCTTGACACAAGCTAGAGTCATCAGAGAGGTAGGAGCCTCAGTTGAGGAAATGCCTCCATAAGATCCAGCTGTAAGGCATTTTCTCAATTATCAATGCAAGAGGGCCCAGCCCATGATGGGTGGTGCCATCCCTGAGTTGGTGGTCCTGGGTTCTATAAGAAAGCAGGCTGAGCAAACCAGGTGAAGCAAGCCAGTAAGCAGCACCCCTCCATGGCCTCTGCATCAGCTCCTGCCTCCAGGGTCTTATTGGTTGAGTTCCTGTCCTTGACTTCCTCCAGTGACGAACAGCAATGTGGAAGTGTAAGTCAAATAAACCCTTTCCTCCCCAACTTGTTTTTTGGTCATGGTGTTTCATCACAGGAATAGAAACCCTAAGACAGGTGGGAACCTTATCTGCACCATCCTATGGAAACCTTGATATTCTTTTCTCTTTTAAAAATGGAAGGTGATTAAGACATAACACCTCTCCAACCTTGGACTTGTATTTTAAAAAAAAAAATCAATCTCATTTCAGAGAATGGAGCCAAGGGAGTCAATTTGGGGACCAAGTCAACTTCTTCCAAGAAATCATGGGTTAAACTGTCTCAAGGCTAAATTTACTTTCCTCTGACTTTGTCTCATGATTTTCTATAAACCACAGGATGATCACAGGCACAGTGGGAGGAAATTAGATGTCTCCCCAGCCCACCCCCACTGTTTGCTGAACTCTA
The DNA here is from genome assembly GCF_949786415.1 of Peromyscus eremicus. Lineage (NCBI taxonomy): Eukaryota > Metazoa > Chordata > Mammalia > Rodentia > Cricetidae > Peromyscus > Peromyscus eremicus. The sequence goes on from NC_081420.1 coordinate 42,048,903, forward strand.
AATAAGTCAACTTTCACTTTTTAATTTCTGCTTCCTGATTTATTTCAGACTAGAGAGAAACTAAAGCAGTGGTTAGGGCCCCACTGTCCTGGAATGGACTTCCACTGGGCTCCTTTCTCAAGGGCTGCTGCTGACCTTGAAGATTTTGTGGTTATCTCATGTTATCCCTTTCTCTACTCCAACTAACGCTCTGTGTTGATGCTTTTGGGAACACTCAGGCTCGTTCCTGTGAACACAGGCCACATTGTTTCCGTTCTCCACCCCTCCGACCCTGCACTGCCTAGAATTTGCTTGACTGGTGGGGTGGTGGGATGGGTCATATTGATTCTCAGCTTGGTAGGATATAGAATCACCGAGCAGACAAACCTCTTGACTTGTCTGTGTGAGAGTTTCTAGATTGTGCTTACTGAGGTGGGAGGGTCCACCTAACTGTGGGTGACACCATTTCATGGGGTAGTGTTCTAGGCTGAGTAAATAGAGCAAGAGAGCTGAGCACTAGCATCCACCAGTCTTTGCTTCATAGCTACCGATGCAATGTAAACAGCTGTCTTGGGGTCCTGCTACTATACTTTCCCCACCATGAGTAACTGTACAGTTTGACTGTGAGCCTAAAGAAGCCTTTCCTACCCTTAAGTTGCATTTGTAAAGTGTTGCATCATAGGAGACAACTAACAAGTACATTTGGGCCCTGGTAGCTTTCGAGGACCTCTTGCCTTCTGATAAGGAACCACGGTATTTGAAGGTGACCAGCTTTAGATTTGAATTCTGTCTCTTCAAATTGCCGGGGAGACTATAGAAAATGATTGAGACTCAGTTTCCAAATACATGCAATGGTGAAGATGTTGCCAGTGTGAAGGGGTGAGGTTCTGAACAATATTTTCATGCATGTGTGCACTGATACCTACACAGTAGGACATTCATTGTTGTCATTCAGCTTCTGGAGGGCCCACCCCTCATGGCTCATGGCAATTCTAATACAGAAAAATGGAGCAAAGGTGGTGTGTTGGATATATATCCTTTTAAGAAATCCCAGTGAGAAAATAGTCGGACACTGGCCAGACATGTCAGGAGCCACCTAAACTTGTTTCTATGGTGCTCCAAAGCTGTTGCCCCCTTTTACACTCCTACCTACTAAGGCTAGTCTGCTTATGCCTGCTAGTCTGCTCTTATGCCTAGGAAGATAAGCTTTCAGCACAATTAAAGAGGAAGAAAGATGTCCCTAATTTCTTCCAAGCCACTCAGAAGCAGATCCTGAGGCAAAACCTGGGCACTTAGTGACAGGTCAGGAGTGGAATGGCCAGAGGCATCAAAGTGGAGAAAAGTATATTACAGAAGGGTTGCCTGTGGGTGTACATGAAGCTTGTCCCTCTGCAGACTGTCTGAGAACCTGGAGTTTACCCCAGAACTCAAAGCCAACTGGGGAGACAAGCTGATGGACAGGCTCCGAGTCCCTCAGCTGCACCCGTGGGTGACCTTCAGTGAAGTGGAGGTGGTATGTGCTTGAGCCTGGAAGCTGTCTGTGTGCCACATTAATAATGTGGTTGTGCCGGGCGGTGGTGGCGCACGCCTTTAATCCCAGCACTCGGGAGGCAGAGCCAGGCGGATCTCTGTGAGTTCGAGGCCAGCCTGGGCTACCAAGTGAGTCCCAGGAAAGGCGCAAAGCTACACAGAGGAAACCCCTGTCTCGAAAACCAAAAAATATATATATAAATAATGTGTTGCAGCAGCAGAACTCGGAGGCAGGATGACAGATAGTGTAAAACACTGTCACAGGTTGGGTTTCCGGATGGAAGTTAGTAAATTCTGGGAATATTTTCTGAAGCATTCTTGGTTGGGATCCACATCTGTAGAGGGAAGTGTAACACGAATTGCTAAGTGGTCTTATTAATAAAGAACCCAAAGTCAGACATTGGGGTGAAAGCAGAGCAAGCCAGCCACAAGTTCCCACCTCTAGGAAATCCTCAGTCTCAAGAGAGTGAGTTCCTGTTTCCTCACGCCTTATATACCTTTCTCTGTCCAGACATCACTTCCTGGGATTAAAGGCATGTGTGCTTCCCAGTACTGGGATTAAAGGTGTGTGCCACCACTGCCTGGCTCTGTTTTCAGTGTGGCCTTGAACTCACAGAGATCCAGACAGATCTCTGCCTCCCGAGTGATAGGATTAAGGATGTGTGCCACCACTGCCTGGCCTCTATGTCTAATCTAGTGGCTGGCTCTGTCCTCTGATCCTCAGGCAAGTTTATTAGGGTACACAATATATCGGGGTACACAACATATCACTAAGGAGGGAGGTAGGCAGCTTGGGCAGACACTTCCCTAAGGAAGGGAAATTTGAAGCACAGATAGACTGAGTTGGAGCAAAGAGATGTGTATTTTATGTCGTCCTAAGTACAGTCACCGACAGAGAACTGCCTTGGGCAGGGCTGTTCCCTGTAGCCTAGGCA